>NW_025335873.1:6681326-6748286 GCF_004798865.1 Varanus komodoensis | reverse complement strand
ATAAATAGAATGACTAAATAATATTCTGTTCCTCTCAATCTTATCCTAACAACAGTAACCCTGTGAGGTAGGTTGTGGAAGCAGCAATGAAATCTTCTGAGACAAGATGGATGGATGGAAGGCGAGAGAGAGAGAGAGGGAAGGCAGGCAGGCAGGCAGGCAGGAGAGAGAGGGAAGGAAGGAAGGAAGGAAGGAAGGAAGGAAGGAAAGCAGGCAGGCAGGCAGGCAGGCAGGCAGGCAAGAGAGAGAGAGAGAGAAGGAAGGAAGGCAGGAGGGAGGGAAGGCAGGCAGGCAGGAGAAAGAGAAGGAAGGAAGGAAGGAAGGAAGGAAGGAAGGAAGGAAGGAAGGAAGGAAGGAGCTATGTTTTCACCAGACATAGAAACAACTCTTCTCCTGTTAGAAACATTTTTCCCTCAAAAAATGAATGGCAATTTTCTTCTTCCCTTGGATGGATTTGGTGAAATGGTCCTCCAATAACCCAAACTAGCCTGTCCATAAGGAAAGAGTAGTTTTGAGAAGCTATTGGACGTAGTACTTCCACTGTTCTGTAGTACATTTTTTTCAGTCTGTCTCTTTGTTGTTGTCAACTCCACAAAGTTAGGAAATTCGAAGCTAAGGCTGGTCCCTTCCGAGCAGTGGCGAAGTGCTTAACTACAATCCACTGCAATGTGCCCATGCTTTTCCTTGGGCTCTGAGGCTCAAGCCTGATGGGAAGAGGCAGAGCCTGGAGCCAGTGAGCTCGACAGAGAACTTAAGACAAGCCCTGCTGGATCAGGGCCAAAGGTCCTTCTGGTCCAGCTCTCTGTGCACTCAGTGGCAACGCAGCTGCCCACAGGAGCCCCAGGCAGGATGAGTGCAAGAGCGCCTCCTGCCCAGCCCCTCAGCTACTGGGATACTCAGGCATGGCCCCTCTGGTACAGGAAGTAGTCCACAGCCAGCAAGGCCTGCAGCCAGATAGCCTCCCCGCGTGTGAATCTGTCCCACCCCCTTGTGAAGCCATCCAGATATGCTCCCAGCAGCACTTCCTGTGGAAGCAAATTCCATAGTTTAAGTACATGTTGTGTGAAGAGGGCCTTCCTTTGATCTGTCCTAACCTTCCCACCAATCAGCATCTATGGTGCTTCTGAGTTGCCCCGAGTCCATTGCCTGTGGCAAGCAACATGTGTAACATTGCACAACGGCATGGATCTCCTTTGCAAAAATAAAAAGCAAAGCAGAGCAGAGCAGGATGGGGGCTTCGAAAACAGTGGAGTACCGGCATTATTCTAGCTTCAGAATGAAACTGAGCATGCATGCTCCAACTTTCCCAGTAGTTCCTTTCATAGGCTTTAATCAGGAAGAGAAGCCTTAATAACCCTTTAATCTCTTTGCCAAACTTCACGAAACCAATGCAAGACAATGCAAGACAATGCAACACATTGGCAGTTTTCATCAGAATTTGAGCAAAGGATGTAATTTGCAAATTGGAGTAAAAGGGGCAAATTGTCGTACTTCAACACTTGCTCTGCTTGTGGCAATATTTAAGAAATCAGTGTGAGAGTTCATACAATTATGGGCCAGGTTTAGGTATCATGATAGCTCATGAGGTATCATTTGTATTAATAACAGGTTTTAACTCTCATAATGGAGGGCTCTCGGGGCATGGGTGCTTCACACCCATGGCTCTTTAATATGTATTTTGTTGCTTCTTTTGAGCTCAGACAAGCGTTGCAACATTTGGAGAACAGTGAGACGCGATGGCAACCACGTTCTAATCCATAGATAAGTCTGAGAGACGATAACCAGGTTGATCCATTTGTTTTGTGGTGAGGGGGGCAAAGTCCCCCACTCAAAAGCGTGTGTGCAGAGGTTAAGCATAGCTCTAATATAAACCATATCCTTTACCACTCTCCTCCTCTGTTCTACCAATGTGCATGGAAATGCCCATCAAATTCCCCTCCAAGCACACACCTAATTCTGCCACAGCCAGGCCTCGTCTTACCCTCTCCAGACACCATCCTTCACCTCCCACCCCCTGCACTAGCCAAACCAGCCCCAAACCCAGCTGTAAGCTCGGAACAGTTGCAGGAGACAGCTTTAGAATTGAAACCCACCCTATAAAATCCAGGCAAGGCTGACATTAGCAGGCAAAGTTAATTTAATTCCACTCAGTTATGCTTTTAGATTTGATTTGGGGGAAAAGAGTTACAATATGCTATTGAGAAGTGTAGTCAGGCATTCTTAAGCAGCCTGCAAACGCTTTCCTTGCTCTGTGAATGTTCCGGAGCCAAAGAAAGTGTTGTGTGGTTCCTGGAGTGAGGTTGAGGGTATAAACTCTGGTCTGCATTAACAAAGAAGTCCCTGGGTTTGGGTTCCAACAGTCTGCTGGGATTGGTACTAAAAGTCACTGCATCGCTCCTTCAGGTTAAAACAAATATGCATTGTTTCCCTCATTGACTCCTTGCACAAGGCATTATTGCAATCATCAGTTGTTTGTCCTGATGTCCACTTGTAATGACTCAGCATTGTGACTCATCGTATTAGAGAACTACTGTAGAGTTGGGTCCTCTACCACACAAACACAACCTGCAAAGGTTGTTGACAGATGCTGGTGCTGAATATGAATCAAAAGGGAGAGGGAAGAGGAGAAGGAACCAGAATCACAGCTGAAATGCCAAAGCTGGTGGAGCCAGAGATAAGCTAAGTCATTGCAAGCTAAGTTATCTGGCCAGGGCTGCTTATTTTATACTGTATTTTTGTATTTTTAATTTAATGTTTATATTTTTGATTTATATTATAATTATGTTAACTTGCTGTTGTAAGCCGCCCCGGGGCTTTGGTGAATGGGGTGGCATAAAAATGTTTTAATAAATAAAAAAATAAAAAAATAAAATGAAATTGCCAGGAACTGGAGAGTCCCAAGGTCTGTGGGAAGGTCTGGTGAGTTAGCTGCCATGGGAAGGGGTGGGCTTGACATCATGAGTCAAATCAAGTCACATCAGGCGAAGAGGGCACCGGCTATTCCAGGTGAGTGACCCATCAGCAGCACAATCTGCCTTAAAGGTAGAGCCAGCACTGACTGGCTTAGCGGGCACAAGAGATACTCAGGTTGGAATCAACTGTGTTTCATGCCACTGGGCACCTCCGCCTTTTCCGTGAACATGGATCTCTCTCTCACACACACACACACAGAGGGGCACTGTTCCGGAAGCTTCTCAGCAACTTCCTCTTCGCATGCACCTACCTTGGACGGCTCCACTGCCCCTTCACAGCCTGGGCTTCAAGAATCCCTCCTGCATCCAAGGTTTGTGGCATGTCATGGGGCCATACTTGCTATTCAAGTGGCACACAAAGGCAGTTTGAATGTAGACTACTCAGTATTCTGGAGGAACGTGCCAGCTGGCCGCTCAGTATTCCGGTGGGCTAGATGGAATTATTCGATATTCTGAGGCTGTGCTGTGTCCCTCGGTGTACCAGGGCTGCTGTAGCTGTACGACTCGCTCAGTATTCTTGGGCTGCACCGTAGGTGTTCAGGGCTATGGTGCTGAAGATGGATTTTCACAAGGATGAGAATGTTTCAATATTTGCATACCTGTCCTTAAGAAAGGGCAAAGCCTCTAACATTAGCTCAGAGACCGAAAAGGGGGCGGGGTCAAATGACAGAGGCGCTCCGGAAAAGAACACGGAAAATAAAGGAAAGAAACCCAAGTGGCAAGGGTGACCATACGTTACGGTCTGGTTGTGTGGCCTTCATCACAGTCCTCATCAATGTGGCAACCAACACATCTCTGAAGTGTTAAAATGGTTAACAGCAGCATTTGGTCCAAGAGAGCTGCAGGTGGGTGGTGAGTAAGGCTTTCATGGAGATCCAACACTGATTCATCCCCGCCACTGTTTTTAAACAGTGGATGGAATGAGCAGCTCCCACCACCACCAGCAGCAGCACCTTGGAGATCGATTAGGGAGATCTGGGTTGAAAAGCCATCAAGTTCACTGTATGACCTTGGTTCAATTACTCTCTCGCCCAACCTACTGGGCAGTTTTGTTGGGGGGGGATGTGTGTTCAGGCGGTAGAGCTCATAGAAAATGCCCTGAGATCTTTGAGGAAGGGAGAGATAAACTAAGGCTGCTGTGCTTTACAGAATTATCCAGGGGGTTGCCCAAGTGAATTCTGTAGACATTCTTCTGAGCAGACATGCATAGTATTGGAGTATAAATAGAATATAATATGCTCTATTTACAGTCTCCTGACCACAGAGGAGTGTAAAAAAAATCATTTGTTGGCCTACAAACTGTGCTTGAATGGAAACACATTCTGATCCCTTTGTTTGAGCCAAGAGCTGCAACACACAAGTTGAGAAGTGCAAAATCTCCATGATACATTAGCTACGTTCTGATCTCCACCTCAGCCCAGGAGGTGTGGTTCAGGTCTGCTTATGGTCACCTTTAACAAGATCTAAGCTTTTGACAATGTTGCTAATTTGTTTAGTGCAAGGGACAACAAGAAAGAGGGAAAGAGAGAGATGCAGATCTTGCCCAGCACTCACCCAAGGCTTGGTAGCTGAGAGGCATGAATGCCTTACTGATCACTGAGGAAGCTCAGTCCAGGAAACTTCTTGTTCAGTTGCTGAATCATTTCCCATTTGTGTCCCAAGTGCAGAGATCTTTGCCACGGGGGAGCCATCAATCCTTTGCCGCGCCCACTTGCTTTCTAATATTCTGGCCCCAGGTCCCCCTGCAAAACACAGAGCTGCTGAATCTGTGAGGCCTCAACTAAAATACATTTGGGGTGTTATTCCTGCTCGTGAACTCTTTTACAAGAAGCTCTCTCTTGTTTCATGAGTCCTTGCTCCGTTCCCTCTCCCCACTCCTGGGAGGAGGAAAGTATCCTTCTTGTTAGGCCATTAATCACCCTAGTAATTGGTAATCAAAGGCCTGTGCAAGTCCAGGCAGATATTCCCATTTGGCACATGCCCATTCCGGCATCACGTAATTGAATAGTGGTAGCTGTGATGTATCCCTGCCTCCAGCCTCCAGAAGATGTAATGGAATCAATGCAAGCTTCAAGTGTCCCAGGGAGGAAAGTGTGAGGGTTCAGAGGAGGATCTTTCTTTTGTTTTATCTTCCTCCAGAGCACTGCTTGGGCGACAGCCGAGGCAGCTGGACTTGAAAGCCGTCTCACGCACATTATCGGGACCGTTATCTGACTTCAGAGAAACTCCACACCTTGTGCCTGTCATCCCCTGTCTCTGTCAGGCTTCTATACAACGTGCTCCAGCACAGTCTGAGAAAAAGAAGTATAGTTCAACTAAACAAACAAATAAACAAAAATGCCCCCTGAGCTACGATCTTTCTTGAGTGTGTCGCAAGGTATCTTCGTCATGGGACACCGATCTAACTTCTCGACCATATACTTCTGTCATCTTTGAATCTGCTTGCTTCCTTCCCAGACTGCCAAACTGTGCCTAAACTTGGTACACCAAGTAAAGCCCAGCTGGAAGTCACTAAGCTAATTGGACTCAGGTCTAGACTTAGTAATCTCAGAGCAGATTGGTGGAACACAGTGGAGGATACGTGACTCAAGAGTAATTTAAGTCTCATTTGTTTCAAGCATGATAAATCTGGGTCCAGCCTTTGCTGTATGTTCTAATGGTCTCTGACTATTTTCAGTCTCAGGTCAGCAGGTTGGTGTTGACCTTTCGTGCTTGTCTCTGTGTATGCAGTGAGATCATTATCACGGCTTCTTCTGTGAATTCAAGTTGTTTTTGGTGAAAGAGTCTTATTGGTGATCGCACTCTAATTCTCAAATATCAAAGGATATTTGTGCCAATGCTCTGAATGAGTCACATGACTTTAAAAAATCCACTCTGAATTTGTTCATAAAGCAGAGTTGCATATTTCCAATACCAGCACATGGAGATGAAAATCTGGATTCAAACATAATAATCTTTATTTCTGGCCGAATGGCAGGACTCCTCCCATCCAACACACACACACGCACACACACACACACACACACACGCACACATATATGAGAGAGAGAGAGAGAGAGAGAGAGAGAGAGAGAGAGAGAGAGAGAGCTTGAAGAATTGGTTCTTTGTGAATCCTAATATAAACTGACAAGATCTCAACCTCCCAGAATAATTAGTGAATCAGAAGGCAGTTATACTTTGGCTTTTACACTTCCTGGAATTTTGTAACACAGCACTTGATACAAAACTGTGCCAAAACGCATATAGCATTTCTATTTGAGTGGGGAGATACATCCCTCTGAGATAAATTGCATTCAGACAGGTACCTTCTGTGAAAAACTATGTCCCAACATTCCCATTTTAATGGCAATTTCATACATGATTGTTCATATCAATATACAGAGAGTCAGGTATAGGTAAAGGCCACCACTTTGTATGCGAAAAAGGCTGCATGGACTTTAAAATGAACACAAGTGAAAGTGGCACCCTTCATCCTTCCCTAGCACACAGTTAGCAAGGGATGATTCCATATTCATTCATTTAGGCTCGCTTAGATGGAGAAAAGGCCTATAACTCCGAGCATGCTATGGCCCTGCTTGCATTGTACTCTCAGTCCGTGATGGTTTTCCTCCATTAGTTTGGCTGCTAGGGATTTCCCCCCTTTGTTCAGATTAAATATATACCAGCAAAATAAAACATGATTGTCCTGTGAACGGTGCATTCACAGTTTCAAACGGAGGGCAGCAGTGTCACAATGCAGGAAGTTGCATAGCTCATGGTCCCTGGGCATTCAGGTACATGACACACCCTTCCATGGCATACCTTTGTTGGCAGAAAGATAATGGCCGGAGACAAGGACGGGATGGATGCTAAGGAGAACTGTAGAATCACAGCATCATAGTCAAATGGAAGACGAATTGTAGAATTGTGGAAACATGCAATAGTCAAGTTGGAAGGGGCCAAGAAGGTCATCAGGTCCAACCCCAAATCACACCCTCATGAATGTCACAAGGCACTCTGAAATAAGACGTAAGCAAACCACAAAGCGCGGGGAGCGGGGAGGAATGTTTCCCTGGTAAATAAATCTTGTGGAAGAGTCAAAGTGTAGCCTACCTCTGTCCCCAGTACAGCACTTTGCTTCTTCCCATGGGGAGGAGAATTCCCCCTGGTAGCATCTGTCTGTCCAGATCTGCGAACCATGTTTTCTCATCCGCTTCAGCGTAGCTGTTGCCATTCGTCAATAGAAGATCTTGCTCTTCTACAGTACTCGTAACATTTTGGCTGTGTCAGGAGATAGATTTGGAACACTGAGATCCCAGTTCGAATATGTGATTATCTTAAACCCCATCTTTGCACAGCCAAGAAGGAAACAAAAAAGACATCCTCCATTAGGAAAACTCTATACTCAAAAACCGGACAATCCAGGCTCTGATTTACCTTTTGTTTATCTCTAATGTGTCACCACTGTTGAACAATTACATTACCTAATTGCTTCACATAATAAGATAAGTCTCTGCTAAATGCCACTCCCTTCATTGCTTGCATCTTCCTGCCCTCCCCTTTTAATCTTAGTTAAGTTTAAATTATCCACTTCAGGACTATTTCCTTGGTCCCCTTTGTTCCTTTTTATTATTATTATTAATATACCTCAAAAACATCCTTGGAGGTATAATTAACTTTTCCATTCAGAATTCTAATTTCTTCTCTTGTGCTCATTTTTCTGCAGTGTTTAAACTATCTATTATGCAAACGTGAAGAAGTCAAACTATGAATTATGTACAAATCTATGTGTAGCTTTCACTTAATCACTGCATTCTGGTGTTTCCAGGTTCAAGGTAACCGTAGTGCAAAGAGAAAGGAATTACTGGAGCTTAATGCTAAGCAACTGGATTTGCTTCTCCTATGTAAAACCAAGTCCCACCCAAGATACTTATAATGCTATCCTATGCAACTCTGTTCCAAAGAAATTGAATTTAATGGGGCTTATTCCCAGATAACTGCATATATAGGATGATATCTTTAGGCCTCAACATTGCCTGAGAGGTATAGGATTTTTTGGAATCCTATGTCTCAGAAGTTTGGTGACCTTGGTGCTGGAACTCCTAAGGGTGTGTCCCACATACAGGTATGTGAGGGGGTATCAGACGGAGGTGGGTAGAGACCTGTTCTCCTCTGCAGAGGAAGGCAGGATGCGCTCCAACGGAGCAAAGCTCAGGGAGCCAAGGTTCCATTTGGATGCCAGGAAGCACTTCCTGACAGTCAGGACCCCGAGGGTGGAATGGGCTTCCATGGGAGGTGGTTGAGGCCCCATCGGTGCGGGTGTCCAAGGATAGGCTGGACGTGCACATGGTGGGCATGTCGTGAACGGAGCCGGCTGGTTCCGGAGGTCAGACTAGATGGCCTGGGAGGCCCCTTCTGACTCGCTCTGTTTCTATGTCCCACCCTGCCAACCACACAGCCAGCAGGGGAGGGACCCCCTCTCTGAGTTTGCAACTGAGTCCTTGAGAGGGCCAAAGGAGGACTGCTTAGCGAGTTGTGGAGCAAAGCAGGCTGGGACTTTTGCACCAGTTGATTTAGATATCCAGAAATGGCCATCAAGATAACACACGTGGTGTGAGGTACATTGGCATCGACGTCTTCCATGCTTAGCACCTCATTCCATGCACGGGGCGCCTGGAGGTCTTCTCGGACTCCTGTGCAATGAGGATGGGTAGCTCTGGACTGCACTCCTATAAATCATAGGCAGCTGCCTCATACCATGTTGGATCGTTGGCCTGCAGAGTATTGTCAATACAGATTGGCAGCATTTCAGTGGTTCAGGCAGGAATTTTTCCAGCCCTGTGTGGAGATGCCAGCGACTGGAGACCTTTGTATGCAGAGCATGAACTGAAGCAACTGAACCAAATGTTTCCTCTTCTGCTCTCTCCCTCTCTGGCTGTGATTTATGACTTTCCGCATAGTATTTCCTGGATCCAAGACTGTTATGGACAGGGGCAGCTTGTCCCCGGAAATATTACAAGTTGTTCCAGCAATTCTGTGTCTCTCTTGATATCAGGTCATGGCTTTCCTGTTCATATTGAAGCTCACTGGAATGTGGATCACTTCATGACCGTCATCATCTACCCACTGTGCTCCCAAGAGGTGTCCTTCGTACCTCACCCCCTTATCAGGTTCCTTAGTCTGATGGTAGTGATGAGTGGGGAAACTCTTTTGAGATGGGGGATCCATCGCATCCGCAGGCCCCAGTTCGCCTGACTCCAGCCCACTCTCCTGCAGCTCTTGAGGACAAGTTCCTGGTAAGTACACCCAGGTTTTGTTTGTGCTGCTACACATGATGAGGAAGATGGTTGCTGCTTGAAGGTTGCATGAGCATTCATGGACTTTCTCTCAGCTTGACTCACTTTCCAAGACCAAGCTGAGCATAAGAAAAAGTCTGTGAAAGCTAGAGGGACGGTTTCCACAGACTGTGTCCCAATCCTAGCTGAGAGTCACTTATCTAACATCATTCATGGCTAAGGTTGTCTCATCAATCTTAGCTTGGCATGCTAATGACTGGATGATGCCGTCTCTTATTCATCGATCTCTCAGACCTGATGGACCACCCTAGAAGAACCAGCTCAACTTTTTATGATATATTTTGTGGCATATAAATATATATTTACATGGTGCGAGACCAATTGTTTCAGCACTGTCTTCTCTGATCGGTGATAGTTCTGTCAGGTCGTAAACTGGCATCTCACCCAGAGGAACATAGTACCTGAGATCCTGTTTTGAAACTGGAGGGGCTGTAAGTTGACATTTTGGGGCTGGACCCAATGGCCCTCTGGCCCCTTGCAACTCTGCCATTCTATTATTCAATGATCCCACAGGTGAGTAACCCCAGGAAAAAGTATTCCAAGGATGGGCCAAGAAAGTTCTCCAAAGCTTGTTTAAAAATAAACAAACAAAAAAGGTAGACATGTGGGTTGCGAGGGAGAAAATATTCCAAAACCCATATTGAAGATATGCACTGCATGGAAGTTTCCATCAATGGAACCCATTGCAAAGCTGCTTCCACAAACATATGACATTCTTTTCTACTTTCAAAATGCTCCAGTGGGCACAGTGCTGCATCCTGTATTTATAGAAAAATTAAGTAATCATGACTCAAGTCTCTTTAGATCCCATAGGTATCATTAGAAAAAAGATGACAGCCATATTGGAAATAATAATAATGATAACATCTTAATGTCTGTGATGCATTTTCATAGCTCATCATATTGCAGAGTTGGAAGGCCACCGAGTCCAACCCCCTGCTCAACTCAGGACTCGAAATTAAAGAATCCCCAACAGATGGCTGTCCAACGGCGTCCCAAATGCCCCCAGGAGAGGAAGCCCAGCACCTCCCTAGGTAATGGGTTCCATTTTGACTTTGGCTATATTGTCTTGACCTTTTATGACTTCTCAGGACATTTCTACTCCATTTCTTTATCCAAAACAGAATGAAAACTGTATTCCTCAGTACTGTTGACTTGTTCTCCCTTAGAGGAAAGAAACATGCATTGTGGTACCGGAGGTTTGTAAATATACTGGGTTGGAGGCAAGGGTGTTAATGAGTTTTCATTTCTCATAAGAACTAGCAACTCTCTGGTGGGCAAAGAGAGGGAAAGACTGGAAGTGTGTTTGCTTCAATCCCTTGGAGCTCAATTATTCTTGGTTGATAAGCTCAAAAGCTTCACTGGTCCGTATTTGGATTTCTGCCCATGATTTTGGGAGGATGAGGTCTTCTGGTTTGGGACCCTTCAATCACCCCCAGGGTCTTAAAAAGTTTAGAGAATTTCCCACTAAACTTGGAGGAAGCCACCCCGCCAGTAATTTCAGGAAGGCTAAGCATGCACACCAGAAGTACAGAGGTAGAAAAGCCAGTGAAATAAAATCAAGATCCCACGAGATAAAATCAAGATCCCAGAGACCAGTTTCCTCCAAGGGAAAGAAACAAGTGATTCTATTAAGGGAAGGCGTTAGACTTCTGTGATTGAATGTGGGGATTATATAGTGGGGGGAATGTTACCTTTCCTGGCCTACTTCACTCCTGACTTGGCATTTTCACACATTACATTAACCTATCAGGCCCACAGGCAACCCCCCACACATCTGCATATGGCATTTACACATGTTCTAAAATCTCTCTCTGCACATGAATGAGTGGGAGTTTAAAGAGCTCTGTCTTCTAAAGGCACTCATTTCCTAAAAAAGGGACAAGTAGAGAACAGAGAGGAAGATTCAGAGGGTGAATCACTTGCCAACCAAAGGGCAACTAATGCAGGGGGAAGAAATACAGCAGAGACCACTGGACATTGCCTGAAAGGTACCTGTTGTCAAAGTGCAGGTAGCAACTCAGACTCCATAATGCTTTGCCTTGCCTCGCCTCCTTTCCTGGCCATCTGGCGAAAGGTGAGCTGTCAAAGGAAAGCACAAGTACTATCTGCTCACGAAAGGGGGCAGGCACCTTCCTTCTTGGCGAGCTCTCCAGGGCTTTGAGTGTCCCCATAGATTTATTTATTTATTTATTTAGAAAATTTCTATGCTGCCCCATTCGCTGAAGCCTCGGGGTGGCTCACAAAACCTTAAAATATAATACATTAAAAATATAAAACGAATTAACAATATAATTCATATTAATAGATCCCAGTACTCTTTTCCTCTCCACCCGTTTCTGATGTGCTAGATTCTCAGGAAAGTGGAAAAGTACTACCTAGCGCCCCTTCATTGACACTTACCTTTAACAGCTGTCGGAAACAGGACTTTTCGAATCGGTAACTACAGGGATTCAGGGGGAAGAGAGATATATGTTGAGCACGGAAGGATACAGAATTTCTACAGGGCTCAAGGCAGGACGAAGGACTGATGCTTGGGATTGCTAGGGTGATTCCGGCACGGTTCTGCCGTTCTTCATGTGCCACATTCCCATTGGCATTGGTGCTTGGTTTGCGTGAATGGGAAACATTCACAAATCAAGCAAAAAGGAAAGGGGGGATTTGAGCAAATTCCCTCTCTCGATTAAAGCAGATTTCTGAAGGGCACAGAATAGGAAGTGTTTCTAAACTCAAGTCAAAACTGGAAACTGGGCATTTGATGAAGATGCTTGATGTCTGGATATTTTTAGTAGCTGGGCTTGTGCTTGTCCTCAAGCATTTAAGGTGCATTTCATTGGCAAAAAATGAAATTCTCCAATGCCCTTCAGCCCAGCACCCCTCGTGATAAGATTGCCTCTAGATCCGCTTGGTGGGATTTGGTGTTTTTCAAAGGTAAGTCACCCAAATCCGAAACTCCAGTCCTGTTCTGAGGACTTTTTCTCAGAAAGAGGGGTCGGGGCTTTGGAATGAACTGAGATCGATGGAGAAGTATTCTGAACTCTTAACTGATCTGGGCAGGAGGAAGAACTTGGCAATGTCTGTTCTGCTTCAGTCCAATTCGATCCCAAGGGAGTCCACTCAGCAATATAAGGGCTATGACAAGAAGTGCGGGAAATAAAAGGGAAAGCTCTGCATGGGATCAGGGGATAAAACCTGCACTTAAGCAATGCAAGCGTGCAAGATAAACATGGTAATGTCATCAGCTAATGCCAGCTCAAATCTTATTCATCCTGGCGGCTGCAAAAGCATCTCTCTCCCTCTCCCCTACCTCCTTTCCTCTCCACCCTCCTACTTCAAAATCTCTTCTCATTAACCTGCTTCTTTCTTGGGCTCAGTTTGTATTGTTTCATTGGCAGCAAGGATAAATTAAAAGAATAAAAATAGAAGTATGGATTTATACTTTATTGTATATATATGGTTTATTGTTATATATTTTGTTGGTATTATTCTGCAGTGTTAGTGTTATTCTGCCTTGGAAACCATCATCTTTTCTCTTTCATGTTGAATAAGAGATATAGAATTGGCTACTATATTTGCTGTCTGGATGGAAGTAATTTTGAGCAATACCATTGATGCAGTGAGAAAGAATAAGTGGAAACTCCAGCCAAAGATGACAATCAGAGGTATAATTCTCATGTCTCCTTTGAGCAACAGACTTGAAGGACCAACTGAAATCAGCCCCAACTTGAAATTTTGCATGTTTTGCGTAGGATAGTGTTTCCCAGTGTTCAAGGCATTATGGACTTTACTCCCCATCGACCTGCAGCCAAGGCACAAGATTCCTTTAAGTTTTCAAAACAGCTGGGAGCACATCTGGCTGGAAAAGGCTGCCTAAGGGGGCCTACTTATTTCTATGTTTTTAAACCATCAAATCGCCAGAGTTTCCTGGGTGGCATGCACGCTCAAAATATAAAATGCAAGACAAAGACTGAAATAAATCAGATAAAAGTACAGTACAACTACCAGGAGCAGATAATAAAACCTCAAGTAAAACCAGCAGGAGGGGGGAAAGTGTGCAGATTTAAGAAGCACTGAAAACACTTTCTGTAATGTCTTGGAGGATAAACAGGTCATTAATGACACCTAGAATTTCATACTACATGGTTCTCTGTTGAACCTTTTTTGCAGTGGACGTTCCACTGGGGGGGGGGGGAATTGGTACCACAACTGCTTCTACCTTTCCTGTCTCATTTGGTGGGGGCAACCTGTGTTAAATACATATACATATGAAAAGTATTTTAAAAAGTATAAACAACAACAAAATAATAGTCCATCAAGGAAGGAAGGAAGGCAGGAAGGCAGGAAGGAGGGAAGGAGAGGGAAGGGAACTCTGTAAGTAAAAATTCCCATAAATGCTGGTCCACTAGCTCCATCCAAAGCCTTATTCAGCTCCAGCCCAAGGAGAGAGTTTTCTGAGAGTTGCATACTTTTATCTGACCAAATTTAGAGATGGGAAAATCCATGAAGTTCAAGCTTATCCAGATATCATGTTCAAGCTTGGATTTATTAACTCCCAATTAAATTGCAATCTGTTTCATTTTTAAGCAAATGGGAAAAGTGTATATTCACCATAGACTGTGCAGTGAAAATGCGAATTTTAGGAAGGTGTGGGTCAGAGCAACTTTGAGTGAAAAATGAATTTAAAAGAAATCCCCACACTTCCTTCGGAAAATGAGGTGATTTTCCTGAGCATAACCACCATTCAAAGGATGTTTATTTGGGTTATTTGCTCTTAGCATGATTGAGGTCTTTAGAAAGCAAATAAAAGAATAACGTTGCAACTAAGTTAGACCAACAACTTGCAGGCATTATTGGTAGATCACCCACTCTTTCTCTTTTTCTGCCACCATCCCTTCATTTCTTGGATGGAGATGTTCCGATGGCTTCTGTGGTCAGCTTAGAAATTTGCAATCCATCACGTTGACTTTGCACAGATGGATGAAATACTTCTCTGTCAAATGCAGAGTCAGCTGCATGAGCCTTCCAAGAACTGCGAGTCACACACCATGAAAGAGAGAGGAAGGAGAGGATGTGGGGAGCAATCCTCTCCCCACCCCCAGATTCATAAAGTGATGGATTCTAGTTAATCTTATCTTCTGCAGGTTGGTTTTATTTATTTATCGATTTATATCCTGGCTTTTTCCTACAAAGGGCTCAAGGCAGCTGACATCATTCTCCTTCTCCATCTTATCCCCACAACAACAACCCTGTGAGGTAGGTTGGGCTGCGAGTCTGGGACTGGCCCAGAGTCACCCAGTTGGCTCCATGGCTGAGCGGGGACTCGAACCCAGATCGTCTGAGTCCCAGTCCCATGCTCTTAACCACTACACCACACTGGTTCACCCAGTTTAGTTCACTGTGAGAAAGGATCTGGTGCATTAGTGTCAAATAAGCATTGGGTGTGCCATTGGGAAAAGCCTGTTCCCCATTTCCCAGATTTCTGAACACATGGCATTATTCTCCAGGAACATCTTTCCATCTTACTCAGTTCATTTTGCCACCCCATCTTTCCAACTTGCTGGAAAACTCACTTTTTAAGGGATGTTTTGGGGAATGTCCTTTTGCTTCGCCGTACCTCCTGCCAGTCATATGACTCTTCTACCTGTGGGCATAGCAAGACTCCCTTTAGGGAGAGGATAGAAGAATACCCTCAGAAATTTCCTCTGCAGAGAATTTCTGGTGCAGCTCTGCTTCTTTATCTCATCCTGTTTAGTTCTTTCCTGAAATAGCTTTGACGTGTCCTTGTCTGATCAGACTTAAGCCCATCCAGGCAAAAGTTCTGTTTCCAACATCTGTTTCTTTCCTTCCCCTTTGCCTTGTTCTTTGCAGATGTCCTAAAGCTCTGGACACAGAAAGTCCAGCAGAGTGTCCTCTACTTCACTTCGAATCTAAGAGAAGGGGGATAAAATATTTTAAACTTTGATGGTGAAATCCATCTGGGAGCTGTGTTCCCTGTAGGTGGGCAACTTTTCAGTGATTTGGCACCTCGGAATTGTTGCACAGACAACTGTATTGCAACATCTCACTTGCATGTGGATCTTCCACCCTGGCAAAGGAAAGTGGAGCCGGTAAGATACTTTGCTTGATCCAAGGATATTTTTACTCCATTGCAAACCAGCTCCAACACAACATGGCCTGTCTCTGTAAGCTCCCTATCCCCATTCCTTCCCTCCCACCTGCCCGGATCTACCTCCTTTCCTCTTCTCTTAAAATACTGTGCTAAAATCTGTTTATTACAGTCTTCAACCAGATTGAAAAAGCAAGCTGTAAAGGATATATTTAGAAAAATATATACAGCAACAATGCACACACGCACACGCACGCACACACAGAGAACACAGTATCTTCCATGCTGAGCAAATAAAAAGCAGGTTAACTGAGCTCTCAATGTAACTGCAATGGGGGAGAGAAAGAAAACCTTTAAATACCACTTACTAGTTCATGCAGCCAGAGGCAACAAACCACCACCAAGGGAAGGGAGGGAGGAACCGACTTCTGGTTCAGTGTACTAAATTGCGAGGTGCCAATGATCCTTGGGGACCATAGCTTTCTTGAAGATGGCAGCAGCCTTGCATGTTGGCAGAGGAGCTGGAGAGAGAAGGAGATTTCTCTTTCCTCCCCCTCCTTCACTCTTCATTCTCCACTTTGTCCCCCTTCCTCCTCATCTGCACCACCTCAAATTGGAGGACAAGTGATGTTTGAAATAGCTAAGATTCTCCTAAACATCTTCCTGCCTGTCTTCATCCTGGTTTGTGTTCTGATGCTGAATCCTGGTTTGTGTTCTTCATTGCTGCTTGCTTTCTTGCTCAAACTGAGTAACCTCAAATCAACGAATCTCCCCCAATGGGTGCAAATTCCCTCCATAGTCTTAAAATGGGGCACACTCTGCCGACAAAGGGAATTGGCACGAAGTAGGGGATTTGCGCAAATCAAAATGGAATCAGGAATGAAATGATGTTGGAAACACATTTCAAGCAGGTGCTTAAAATTTCTAGAAAATTTTGCCAGATGCGTACTTGCTTTGAGCAGGGCACTCTCACCACTTTCCGAAGCAGAAGCAACACGCTCAACAGGTGAGGGTTGTTGAACGGGGAGAAGATCAAGGTTTGAAAGAGCACGGAGGAGTTCAGGTGTTGGTGTGGGAGAACCGACTTGGATGAAAATTCTTCTCTTACTTAGACTTGGAGTTGGAGAAAACACCAGAACTCTTGGCAACTGTCTCTTCTTCAACATAAGCTTTCGGAGCTTTCGGAAGTGATCTCTCAACCCCATTGTGTTGAGTACCTTGCACTATGACGTGCTACAAAAGTTGTGGTAGGATGCCACCATGTTGTAAGTTAGCTCTCCATTGGTATTGGCAGCAAGGAGGGGCAGAGTGAATCCATTGCGTGCCTGAGTTTATGTCGTAAGATCTAATCCAGTCCCAAACTTACCCATTAAAAAAAGAAAAGGAAGTCAGTGCAACTGTATGCTTCCCCACTAGAAAAGAAATACTTCCATTTCTCAGCAGCTCAGAGTATTTTTTTTGTTTTCCCAGCAATGATTTTGAGAGCCACCTGTCCAACAGATTTCTGTCTCATATTTTGGGGCCAGCACCCTCAATTTGGGAAGAAGTATCTTGAATCATCAATCAATTGTTAAGTTCACATCATCCACACTTCTTAGGGATGTGAACAGAGATGACAATCAGGCCTGCTAGGTTCTTCCAGAAGCAGCCACCATCTTTAAGGGACAAGATGCTTCGAAAGGCCAGGAACCCCCCAAGCATCCTTCATCAACATTTCGGTAGCTCAAGAGTGACACCCAGTGACTGATTATGTGATTCCCACATGGGCATTTCCCTGCAGAGAGAAACACCACTGTTCTTGCTACTTGGAGTCTCCAGCGCTTCTCTGATAATCATGTCACACTGAAAATGGAAAACACATTAAAGCACAGTTCCCTTTCAGATTTGCATAATCACTTAATTGCAGCCTCTGATTTCTTTCCTCCTTGGCACATCAGGCTTGGCAGCCATGAATGAGACCAGATCTCATGCACCTGGTATAGCATTTAACTCCATGATAAGGAAGGCTCGGCTCCTTCCGGCAGGATATTTCATGGCCACTGGTGGCTTGCCTTTCCCATGAACTGGGGCAAATTTAACATCCTGTAAAATACCGATCTGGAAACCTCTAAGCTGCCTGGTATAGGCATGTCTCTTATTCATCCAGCACTGATGGGGACAAGACTCATTGAAACATTTACCGCTGTGTGTCTGAAAAGAGATGAGATGGGATTAGATTTGGGAGTTTTGCACTGTGTGGTGGAATTAAAGAATAAGAAAGGTAAATAAGAACACAATGTAATAGAGGCAAACACCCAAGGCTGGACTTGGGATGGCAGAATGTGTCCCCTCCTCTGACAATAATCCAGGGTGCAAACGGCTTCTCGAAATCAACGAGCTTCTTGTGGGTGCAGAAATGGAAATGTTGTGGGGGTGGGCACTGCAGTTCAGCGGGAGAAGGAAGGGTTTTTTTAAACAGGCACGTCTTTGGCGCATCGCACCCCAAGTGCAGCAGGAACGGCACAGGAACTTTCATCCCCGCGTGTATTTGATTCGTTCCTTCTGCAACCGGCAGTGCAGCCTCTGTCTTCATGTGTCTTGAGGGATTTTTCGGGGTTAGACAAAGAAAGGGAGGGAAGGTTCAATGGAACGGACTTTCTGGAGGGCTACACGTCCTCAGCAGGGCAGCACTTGCTGGCAGGCAGAGCTGAGTGATGGCGGTTGAGGCCTCCAGAAGTGCGTAAGAAAATCCATGCGGGATCAGACCAATCCGGCACTCTGTTCACACGGTGGCAAACCTTCTAGGTTCTCGTGCTATACAATTGGTTGAAAGTACTTGTGTGCTGGAGTTCAGACCCCACCTGTGCCTTGTACTATGAGTCAAGTTACTGACACATCGATGCCATGCCTTTGCCTTCTCTTCTCACAAGGGGTGCTTTGTGACCAGGCTCACCCACTGTGGCAGCCGTTTCTCAAGGAGCTGACCCCTGCTGGCAGCCATGTTGTGAGAGTACCCATGATGTTTAGATGAAATTCCTATGGGTCCGCCAACTGAGAAAGTTCGGGAACCTCCTAAGGACCCTAGGCAAGGAGCAAGAGGCACTTTACCCTCAGCTCCATGTGCAGAAATGAACTGGAGTGGGAGCTGCACTGTGGTCCAACACTGGAGTTGGGATTATGACTTCCACTCTACCCAAGGGGGTGCCAAACAGGCCATGGGGTACACAAAGGTCTGTTCTGCAGCAGAGGAGAATAGTCACAGGTGTGAAATTCCTGAGGAGATGCCCATTCTCCCTCACGGTAGGTCTTTCAGTTCTCCAAGGTGTGGGGCACTTGATTTCTAACAACAAATCATGCCCAGATCTGCAATGTTGGTCCAGGAAGTTTGAACTGGGTAACTTCACAGATTAATGCAAACCCAGTTAATTTTCTGTCCATCCCTGAACATAGCTGAAGATTTCTTCTTTCCTCTGCCCTCAGCAATGGGGAATGGTCTAATTTTGCTACCTGCAGAAGAAGACTAGTCTATAGAAAATAGGAAAAACACTGACGCTCTCTCCAAAATGACAAATGTCATCTTTCTTCACTGACACTTGGTAAAGGTTTGTTCTATCCACAGTGTCAGCCTGAAGGACCCATCTGAATCATGCCTAACCTTCGCCACCCTTCCCTTTTTCAAAAAACAAGTCCCTGTCACAACCATACCCATCCTCTCCAACAGATCATTTTCTTTCTGTTTAGTTGACTCACCCCCATTCACCTCAGCTCTTCTCGCTCAGCTCGGCTTTCCAAAAATGGATAACAGGCAGTTGAAATTAGACTCCAAAACTTCATGAACATGAAGAGAAGAAATGAAAGCAAGCAAGCCAGAACTGCTTTTCGGTTGTTCTCATCTGCTTGAAGAAAAAAGCATAAATAGATTTGTTCCCTTGTGCATCTGTTCATGGGTTAGGGGATGGGGGCTCAGATATTCAGGACAGATACTAGGAAATGGCACAAGAGCTACCAGAATCTTGTCTGTGGCCACTCATTCACCTCGTACTGTAGGAAGGATGCCTCCTTCAAATGCCTGAAGGGCTCTCACTTTCATGAAAAGTGGCGTACCATCCCTAGATGGAGGTCTTCAAGCAGAGGACCATTATCTCTGGGCTACCTCCATTTCTTGATGTCCTGCATATCAGATATTGACACAGATCAAGCACCAAATGGCCCACATCCATCTTACAGAAGAGAGAGCAAGAATACTATACAATTCATGGAGAGGGGGGTATTTTTGCTGCATCAACGTCTCCCTTGATGTTGTTATGGGGTCAGAAAAATAGCACTTGTCCAAGGTCTTTCTTTTCTGAGAGGAAAGACTTGTTGAATTAGCTTTTTCCACCGCTCCAGGTCTCTCCTGATGCTAATCAAACTGTGCTTTAAAAAGAGTGCTTCGGTTATTGGGCAGTACAGAAGGTAAATAAAATTCAGGAATACAGAAATAAACAATTGTGCCGGTGCTATTGTGCTGGTGCTATTGCCATAATTGTCACTAATATTAAGGGTGTCTATATTAAAATATAAGATGTCACAGTACAAAAAGCTAACGCTGCAGTAAAAAGCCAACTGGATAGAATATAGTCAAAAGAAAGAAAGAAAGAAAGAAAGAAAGAAAGAAAGAGCGAGCCAGCGAAAACCACCTAATAAATAAAAGAGGAGTTAAAACTACCAACTCATAAGAGGGATTAAAATGGCAAAGATTTAAAAGGCCCGAAGGAATACAAAGATGGAAGGAAAACGATGCTGGTGCCAGTTGAATTTCCCTGGGGAGAGTGCTCCATAATCAGGAGGCCTTTACTGAAAAGACATTATCCTTAATAACTGCTCTCCAGGCTTCAAAACGAGAAGGGCTTGGGGACAGGCCTCTGAAGAGCGGCTTATTTATGGCTTGTTCATAATTATCTTTCTATCTCCAGGACCATCTGACGATGGACACAGGTTAGCACATGGTTTCCATGCAGCTGATCTGCACATGAAAACTCCAGTGCCTCCGTATGAGTGGGAAGGACCCATATCTGAAAATTTAGAGATCGAACACCTATCATGTTGACAATGGACCAGTCACCGGACTAAGCAAAGAACCACTTCTGATTCCATCATACTGTGTAATTGAGTGATAATGTCTGCTATTTTTGTGCTATTTTTCGCCATGGATGGAGAATGTGATTTGCTTGGCTCGCATTTAACATGAGCTGCTCTAATTTCTCCTTCCTGAACTAATATGTGAATTAGAACCGCAAGGTACCACCCTGCTTTACACTTCTCTGAACTATGCAATGCAGTTCCATTGGGAAAAATGCATATTATGTGGTAGAAAATGGCAAGCTGTACTTAGGAAAAATGACATATACACAGTCCACAGTATTAGGGAAATCTCTTGTAATGCGTACATACGAGAAATTGCATACCAAAATGCTTGTGAATTTTCGTGCAGGCTTTAGGAGCATCATCATCATCATCATCATCAGCAGCAGCAGCAGCAATGGATGGATGAAACTTTTGCTTGGAAACAAAACCTCCCCGCAAACTTTAGAGAAAGTGAAACAGACGTATTTGCCCATCTCAACCACCGTCAGACTTATCAAAGAGACAAGACAGCAGTGCTTTCATAGTCCTGGAATCATTAAGTAGGAATCTGAGTGTAATGAATGCTGAAAATTTCCTAGCTATTTGTTCCAGTGCTAGTCCAGACAATCTCTCCCCTCCAGCTGCCCTCATGCCGGCCATTTTTGTTTTATACATGACCTTAGCTTTGGTTCTCAAGGCCATTAAGCATCAAGGCTTTCCTCCTTTGTTCTTCAGGTATTGGGTTAGCCTTGGATCGTCTCATTGTGGGGGTAGCCCTGCCTGAACCGCAACAACCGAATCAGGCTCTTATTTTTCCGAGTTCAAACAAACCAAGGCAGGCTTTCCTCCTTTTGTCTTTCTCATAAGATCACAAACCAATCATGTAATGGACTGAATCCACAAGGCAAAACAAGCATCTCTCTCAAATTCTCGTCTCCCCCCACTCCTCCCGGAGTCAGTTGGATGCTTTTAGCACACTTACAATTCTTGAATTATGTTAAAATATACCAAACATACACTGTTGGGCTCTTTGATGCAAACTTTAAATTGCTGTTCCAGGGCACAATTCGATGTCTGTCTCATTCTGTGATAAAAGGACTTTAAAATGATGCTTTAGAGTAGAATAGGATTGAAAAAGGTTTTCGTTCTCTGTGTTTTTTTAGCAGTGTCTTTTATGCTCAAGGTATCCCTAAGGGCCCTGGAAAAGCAATGATTTAGACTCAGGAAATACTTTAAGTATAGACAAATGCATCACCAACATGCCTCATACAGACATGCTTATTAGCTCCTGTCACAGATGGGTGTCTTGGGGGAACAAAGAAGGCATTGGCGGCCATCGCGGTGGTGGGGAAGAAATGGATAAAGTCTGTTCATACAAGTGGGAAAAGAGACACAGTTGGAAAGGGTCTGTTGGGTGAGACCATTCAGGGAGAGCCAGGGTGGTGTGGTGGTGAAGAGCACGGGACTGGGACTCAGGCGATCCGGGTTCGAGTCCCCGCTCGGCCATGGAGCCAACCGGGTGACTTGGGGTGACTTGGGGCCAGTCACAGATGCTCAGCCCCACCTACCTCACAGGGTTGTTGTTGTGGGGATAAGGTGGTGGAGGAGAATGATGTAAGCTGCCTGGAGCCCTTTGTAGGAAAAAGGCAGGATATAAACCGGAAAATAAATAAATAAATAAAATTCCTAGTGTATCAATCTAGTGATCCAGCTAAACATCTAGGAGGACTTAGTTTGCAAATCACTTGAAAATGCCCCATTCACACCCCAGAATGCAATGGGAAGGGGGCACGTGCTTTCCAAAAAGCAAGTCCTCAAATTCCCGAACTTAAGTCGATGCTGAAAAATGTGCAGGTTTCACAAAGTGCTCAACTGTCTCAGAAACCTCTGTTTTTGAGCAGGGGATGAACAATTTCCCCCATTCATATGAAGAACAGTTTCCCCCGTTCATACCTAACAGATCACCGATGAGAATGGGCGTGAGTACAACGGAACTGTGCCTGGCCTTCTCATTTATTTATTTTATTTATTTATTTAGAAAATTTCTATGCCGCCCCATTCGCCAAAGCCTCGGGGCGGCTCACAACAGAAATCCATTCTCATGGTATGTCCCAAGCATCAGAGCCCACAGTTTGCCACTTGTGCTGCTAGGGAAAGCTGTGACTCGATTTGATCCAGGACCTCCTGAAGTGGGTGAGATGGACCAGTCCTGCATGGTTGTCCCACAGTCCGAGCCTCAGGAAAGCTAATCTCTAGCAAGGGATCTCATGATGCCGACCTGGATTTTCCTATCTGAAGTGGCGATCTAATAGGCCAACCCACAGAGAACATCTCCCCTGAAGCTCAGTGTGAAGGTGGTGAAGAACAGTGCCTTCCACCTTAGCCAAGTTAGCAGGATGATGGGGGAGGGATGCAACCATGAAGCAAGCTGCTAAGCAACAGATGTGGAGGACAGGCTGGTAGGAGTCAGAAACCAAAGGAGGCCTTAGAAAGGACCAACCAACCTGTGAAGAGCTGAGGCCGCATCTCCAGCCAAGGTGACGCCTCTTGCTGCTTCTCTGCCATCTCTTCCCCATACTGAGGTGTACGCTGGCACAAGAGAAATAATTCTGTTGAGAGAGTCACTCTTCCATAAAAGGAACAGCACAGTAAGTCAAGGTGCATATAGATATATAAGGGGACATAACTATAGCTGCGAATAGATAGGGGGGAAATCTGTGGAAAAGTGTAAAGTATCGGTTCTGCTGAGCTCTTCTGGGTCTTGGGAAAGATTTGTCAGAAAAAGTCAAAATCCATGAAAAGTTAGGATTACCCTAAACTATCAGACACAACACCCTTGATGGAAGGGGAATCTTTGACTTGCGTCTGCTTGGAATGTTCCCAGAGGTTCCGCTCAAGCCCACAAAAAGGAGCAATCCCACAAGGGAAGGGAAGGGAAGGGAAGGGAAGGGAAGGGAAGGGAAGGGAAGGATTTTGAAATATTGCCTTGGAAGAGGAAAGTTGAAGAAATCCACAATGGATTCTACTAAATTTAGATTTCTATGAGTTTCCCTTATGGAGTGGCTTTTCTACAGTCACATGAATTCTGCAGACCTTTGGACATCTTTCTGTCTTTCCCTAAATGTAATCCTGGCAGGGTAGTAGTGCAAATGTACAAATGTAGATTTGGGAGTGGATCTGTGCGCCTCGGAAAGTTGTGCCTATTTGTGGAAGCGTGCAAAAATGCAAGCTCAGAAAATTAAAAAAAAAAGTCATTTCATCAATGGGGAATGATGGAGCGATTTTGCCTGACAACCTGCAGAATGCAGATGGAGTGGATTTAATGCAATCTGTACATCCCTAACTCAGAGTGAATTGCACAGATGGAACTTTACACAAGAAACCCCTGGGCCTTCCATCTGAGCTGAGAACTAGCTTTAAACCTTTTGCCAGGCGCTTGAGCATAGTATCTGTGTTTGATTTAGTGCTCAATCTCTCTCTCTCCCCCTCCCTCCCTACCTCTCCCCCTCTGTATTTATGTGAGTGTGTTCCATCTAGAGAGAGTGTCGGAGATTATATAGGGTGACCACCAGGGGGAGGAGAAACAAGATTGAGAGGCAAACAGAAGTTAAAAATAAACCTGAATGGATGGGAGGGTTGCATTGCACAACCAAAGTGTGTGCCTGAAGGGAAACTCACAAGTGTCTCATTTAAGAATGGCAGCATGGCAGTGTAGAAATTATTTCTTGACTTGAAAGTACAGTGCAAATCTCTGAGCAAAATCCCTAAAAATACTGACATGCCAATGTGGAGACCAAAGCAGAGAGATGAACAGAAGGAGCTGGTGAACAGGGTATAATGAGGATGCATACTGAAACTGTCATCTTGATGAATATTTGATATTTTATTGGGTTAAGTATATTGGACTTGGGATTTACATACAGCAGATGCTACGGAAACAGCAAGGCTTAGTCCTGGGAGATGGGAGATGGTGCAAATGTCAAGGCCAGCGTTCCCCAGTCTGTTTTGCATGGGCGCTCCCAGTATGCCTCACCACTGGCTGCACTGGTTGGGGTGGAAGGCAGTGGAAGTCTCCTGGCTCAGGAACGATATTCTAGAACATTCTAGAGGGAGTTTTCTGTAGGAACAACACTGAATCATAGGACTGTACGGAGGCCACCAAAAAGAAGAAGCAGGGAACTGCAATTGCTATACAATTGTAAAGTGTGCGAACAGACTATGCAAATCACAGCTAATTAATAGTCTGTTCTGAGGAACAGGATAGAGGAAAGGAAGCCTAAATAAAGAGGAAGCCACATTGGCTAGCTAAAGAAGGTAAGCCAAAGGGCAAAAAATGAAGGGGTCAAGCACCGGGATGTTTTATGCCTAGTTATGTAGACTAAGCAGAAATTAATTCTACAATAATCATGAGATGAAGAGACACCGAGTGGTTAATCAACTTCCCTGTTTTATAAGAACTTCTCCTTTTTATGTTTGCAAATAACCTTTGATGTTTCTAAACTTTGCCCTGCAAAGTGACATAGAAGTCATGTGTAAAACATTCTGGTGGCGAACTCACATGAGATATCTCAAGTGCTTTCCAATAAAGGACTTATGGTCTGAAACTCTATAATTTACTTGTGTTTCTGTTTTATGGAACCATTTCCTCTACAGTGTTGTTGTGAGGACAACATAGAAAGAGGGTGGAATGTTAAGGATAGTGATTCCTGAATGTGGGAACTTGGTTCCCTGTGACGAGGATTGTTTTCATGAAAACGGAGGGCGTGTGTGAATTGCTTCTGCTTTCCACCCATGCACACTTGGCCTGGTTGCCACTCCACAAAGCAGAATACACCTACGGAAAATGTTTGCAAATTTTCGAACAGAGGCTCATATTTGATTTGCACAAAGTTCCCTGCTGGATTTTGCGCAGAGGTCCAAATTGTGCTAATCGGCATCAGCGAGGCAGTGTGAGTTAGCTGACTGGTGAAATGGAAGTTGGCACAAGAAGTTGGCACAAAAAAAATCATACTTCAGAGTATGAGGGGAATGTGCTAAATTTGGAAATTCATGCAAAGTCGGGAACTTTTTGCTCAGTGTTCATGTTGGATAGCAAAGTTCATGTAAAAAAGCATTGATAGCAAATGGGAACCCAAACTGAGAAGTGGCAATCTTGAGCTTCATCCTTTTATCCATCTCTCTTTGCCAGATTTTGCAAGTGTGGGTGTGTTTACAAGGCCTTTCCTGCTTCTCTCAACAGATAAGCAGTTTCATATGGAGAAAGGCCATCCTGCAGACAGAAATAAATCGGCAATCTAAAACGCAAACATCAAAACAGGGTGGCATTTGAACAAAGCCCATTTAAAGAACAAAGAGTTCTATGCTTATATCTATGCTATTTTGACCAATATAAAGGCACTTCAGCCACTCATTGTGACTGAAATCACCATTTTGCAAGTTCTCTTCCCTAATATCCTCGTGTTTGTTTGTTTGTTTGGATCGGAGAACTCCATCACAAAACCAAAGCATAATTTTGCTTTGCTCCAGACTTAGTCTGGGAAGTGTGAAGCTGTTCAAGTTGGCTCGAAAAAGCAAATCAAATTCGATTGTTGAGTTTTGGTAACTGTCAGGTAAGTATGCATTGGGTTCCAGCCTTAAGCAGTTTTTTATCTGCTATTTTTTCTTAAGGGGGGAAAATCATTATTACTGCCAATCCTAACACTTGTAGCGACAATAGCAATATGCTTCCACTAAATCTTGAGATCAAATCTATGCCCGATCTTTCCCTGAAATACAGCTCCATTCATTCACAGATTGAATAATAATTGGAAGCAGGCTCCGCAAGTTGCATCGTCTAACTTCTTAAAGATGCCAGAATTAGGGGAGCAAAACAAATAAGCCAAATTATATGCACGCATCCACGCATGCATATATAAATAAGGTAACCAAATTCTAGCAGGAGAGAAGAAGTCAATTAAATTCGCAAGCAACATGTTTTGAGGCTAAGCACAGAATACAAAAGGAGAGGTCAGATCTCACTTTCAAAAGGGACGCCAGTAAGGAGGCAAAGCAAATAGGAAAGTCATTATTGAACATTACGATGAGAGATGAAAGGAGCCCCGTCCAGAAAGCAGCAAGGGAGGGAAATGTAATTTGTTCAAAAGTGGAAACAAGTGAACAAGGATTTGATGATGCCTGAGATGGAGAGAAGCACAAAGGGTGGGCAGTCATGTGGTGGATGACTTGGAGGATAAAGGCCTCGCTGATGATTGGGTGGTGGTTCCTTCCAGCAGTTTCAAGCCGACACACTCATTACCGTGACTCACATACTGAGTTCCTCCTTCACTGAGATCTCAGCTGACATTTGCTCATCAGCAACCCACCCCCAGGGCTAATATGGGAACAGTTTTAAATAAAGCACAGCCCAAATTAATCAGAAAACCTATTTCTGAGAACATATCTGAGGTATTTATTTCCCTTCCCTGGGGGGAAGAATTTTCTTTGCCATTTTTTTGGGGGGGGGCAGTTAAAGTGCTGTTGCTGCTGCTTCCACTTGGAACCTTGGAGAAGAAAATGAAACGACAACAAAAACAGCCAAGGGAAAAGGAATGGAGTTGTGGAATTGCCACGGGAGATGATGAATTCCACCCCAGGGGAAGTATTGGAAAATTTCATTGGTGAAATAGTTTCTCCATTCACAAACAGGATGGGAAATTTGAGAGACTACTGGTGCATGTGCCATTTTAAATCAGGGGTACAGAAACTGGCCATCAGGGGCCCGATCTGACCCTCTGGGGTTCCTGAGACAGACATGTCCTCTTTTCATCCCACAGATGAATGATTTTGTATGTTTGCAATGGAAATGAAATTCTCATTCTAAAGAAGGAAGGTAGGTTTAAGTAATGCATCAGCTCTTTGGGCTCCATACAACTTGTTTTCAGACTCTGCATCTGATTTGTAGGTGGAGAAATAGAGGCAGGTCATAATTCCCTAAATTTCTCCAGAGGAAGGAGTAATCCCCCAACAGCTTTTGGGGACACGAGGAACAGCTGCATCAATCCGCTAAGCAGCCAGTCCACCATTTTGCAACCTCCCTAATATTCCAGACCAGATACCATCGTGTGAAAGATGGAGCTGGGAATGTGTCTGTGTCTGTGTGCAGCATGCATCATGCAAAAATTGGTAGACAATTCTGCAAGCTGGCCATCTTTGTCTGGGATTGGAGTGAAAAAGAAACGCTTTTGATATTTTCCTAGAACATTAAAGGGCTTTAAGTTTGACTCCACACTGCATGCTTGGTATTTGTTTCTCAGTCATTGCATGAATTGAATTTACCAGTTTATATGATCACTTCTGCCTGTGTGCTACTGGAGGGTTGTCCATTTCAACCATGTGGTGTTGGGTCTCTTTGTTCACACACGCGACCACTACCAGCTCATCCCAGCACAGACAGGACATTTCACGCATAGCAAAATTAAAGTTGGTTGGACGGTCGTTTTATTCCATTTCTCGTTATTATGGATCTTTGTTGTGCGTCGCTGTGGAAGAAAACTGAACAAGGATGAGTTTCCCAGTGACAAGGAAACTGACAATCAGCTGGAAATTTTCCTAACTGCTGGTATATATTCCCTGCTGAAATGCAGCTCAGTCAACAAGGTGTCAACCTGGCTGTCAGTGTCTCCTGTGAGTTTGTCATTTGATAAAAAGTGTATCTCTTTGCCGGCCATGAACCACGCACTTCGTAGGATGTTTGCTAGACAGGCCCAGTGCTTCAAACTAGACCATCTTTGAATTGATTTACAGCTGAGAATGAGTTCTCACAAAGGTAGGGAGCTTCTGTCTGTGCCACACTTCAAGGGAATACGGGTGGGACTCACCTAATGGAACACACGCACACAGAGAATTGGCTTCCTTCCGTTGAGTTTGATAAACAGTACAGATCTGTGGCTCCGATCTCAGAAGATGGTTCCAGAAGCTATCCATGGTGCTGAGCCTAGTCAGTGAAAATGGTTCAGAACCATGAACAGCTGCTAGGAAATTCAGACTGAACCCAGAATGGAGACATGCCCAACCGACTTTGGAACCCTCCAGCCATCACTTCTTTAACTCAGATAAAACGCTTCTGTTTTGTCATGCCATGTGTGCATGGTGGGAAAGGGAGGGGTGCAGATAGATGTCTTGGTCAATACCATTTGGGCAGGAGCCGTAATCTTGCCTTCTGTCAGAGCTCCTTCAGACAGCCATCCATCTCACCACCATTTGATCCCAGATGGCACCCTCAGACCAAACTCCATCTGTACACTCCATCACCCTCCAGGGCTTCTGCTTGCACTAAAAGGTGCTCAATGATATATTATGACTAATTTCATAAAGCTGTAGAATTCATTATTGCTCTTGGTTTAGCTAGACATGTCTAATTATGAATTGGGAAGAAATTTCAAAGCTTTTCCATAAGCCCAGAACTTTTATTGATTTTAAGGGATGAGGGGAGGGGGGTTGTAATCCTTCAGATTAATAACCAGAGACTATTCTTTCTGCAAAGCAGTTATTAAAAATATTAGCAGAAATATGGGGTGGGGTAAAAACAAAAGGAGGTCATCCCATTCCTTTTTCCTTGCAATTAATCAAAGGTGATGGAACTGAAAAAAATAAGCTAAGTGGAACTGGATAAGTTTGTGAGCTTAAGGAGCAATTTAAGATGCCATGTTCATTTTTATTCACTGGTACGGAATCCAATAAGTGCAGTTGATCAAACCACAATGGCCTATTCAGCATCAAAGCAACAGCAGATGGAAGGAGAACTTATGAATCACATCCTGTCCCACTGGAAGTTGTATTTCTTTCTACATGCATCCGGATCTTTGGAGGAAATTCTGCTTGGTGCCCAGTCACCATCACAGATGTCTGGTTATGTGACAACAAGTCATCTCTGAATTATGCAGCCCTAGGGATTAATGCCCTCCAGAAGGTCGCATCCTTCACAACCCTGCTCAGCCCTTGTAAACCCAAGGCTGTGGCTTCCTTTGAGGAGTTAATTCATCTGAACTTTGGCATTCCTCTCCTTTGTCTGCCTTCAGCTTTCCCTAGAACGATTGCAATCCAGTGAGGCTTACTTTCTCATCCTGTGTCCACAGTTTTGCCATTTTGGCTCCCAAGGTTCTGATCTAAGACCCACCTTTCTGTCATTCCAGGGTATTCACAAAGCTCTCCTCCAGCCCCGCGTTTCAAATGCATCCATTTCCCCACTGTCAGCATTTTTCAGTGTCCAGCTTTCACGCCCACACATTGTGATCAGAATTTCAGCAGTGTGGTTGATCTTAGCCTTGGTCTCCAGCACTCACTTCATCACTCTTGGAGAGCAGAGAGAAGGAAATTTGTCACTTTTGCTTTCTCCGCATTCATTAAAAAAAACAAACACACACCCTCAAGTTCTTTCTTACCTGTTTGGGAGGAAATGTGCAAACTTTCCCAATTGTGTGTACTTACCTCTCTCTCTCTCTCTCTCTCTCTCTCTCTCTCTCTCTCTCTCTCTCTCTGTGGATGCATGACAACCTCAGAAAGGCACAGATTTTTTTTTTTACAGAAAATGAATCCATTCCCGTACTCATTCCTGGAAGACACAAAAATCTGCAAAGAACAGGAACAACAAATTTCTCACCCATCATGCTGATTGCTCTGGTGGATTGGTGGAGATTAAAAGACTCAGCTACTCTGTGCTACTAGGGAACTATCATCACAACTGAGTAAGCCAAATAATTTGTACTGGCAAAAGGGGAGAGACTGGGGGGATTTACCCAGAGTCTCCTTGGGATTAATATTGTCTAGGTTCACCAAGATTCACCTAGTCCCACTTTTAGGAGAGCTGCTTTTATTTCATTTTTGTGCAATTACAATATCGTTACAAATTGCCCCCCTCCCCAGGGCCTTTAAAGTACATATCTTCCCAAATAAGCCACACTCCTTTTTACATCCAAGGTTTTCAAATGGGACAACGAAGAGTGTGCACATTTCTAGGGCTTCAGAACTCCTGGAAATGGTCTCAGCAGGGTGATTCCATCTTGTTTATTCCAAAGCCATAGATCAGAAACAGCGAGTCCACTTCAGGGTGTAGAATTACAAAATCATTCCGCAAATAGTTTTATCCCCCATCCAAAAACCCTGCTTCTGAGAAGCCATGCCGTGCCTCACTCCCGTTTTTGCTACAACCGTCAGAAAGGATTTACAGCAGTTGGTGGACGGCATTTGCAATTGTGTCGTTCTCTGACCAGCCAACTGCGCACAGATCTTTGCAATGAACCCTGCCAGCATTTCCATCCATCTTTCAACCCCAACTGTTTATGGCTTAATTTAAAATTCATGTTTTATTTTTCTTCTTCAAATAAACAATGACTCCTTTTCGAAATGCAGCGACTGTCACTGACATTCCTTTCCAGCCATGCTTGAAGAGAAGAAAGAGACTAATAGCACTTGAATGTCAATTACCCCAAAGAGGTCCTTCTCCATTTCCTTTTGTTACAGAATCTACTGTACATTGGAACCTTTTGGAGGACAATTAGCAAGAGGAGGGATGCATTTCCTACCCACCCCAAAACTGCTCTACATAATAGAATGCAAATAAAGCAGGGAATTTCCATATGCGGCTCCAATCCATTTTAACATTCTAACGTAGTAAACAGTTTCTTCATTATAGAAAGAGGAGGAGGAGTTGGAGATGGAGGTGGAGATGGGGATGAGGGGGATGATGGGGATGGGGATGGAGATGATGCAGTTGATGGGGATGATGGGGATGGGGACAGGAATGGGGATGGGGACGGGGACAAAAGTGAACCCAAGGTCATGGTGAGCAAGCCTTTATCCAGCATAGATGCTTGAGGACCTGGCCCTGGTGGCATGGTTGGTTCAGAGCCCCAGCTATGGGAGACGCTCCCCAGAGAGGTTCGCCTGGCACCAACGTTATCTTCCTTTCTGCGTCAGGCAAAACCCTTTTTATTGTCCCGCTATTGTAATGTTTAATTGGTTTTAACTGGGGTTTTAGTATATCAATGGCCGGATGCTGTGGGGTTTGTCTACTTATTTATTGTAAGCCGCCCCGAGACATTTGTAGGGGATGGGATAGAAAAGCTTTAACTGAATAAATGGCAAATATTTCGCACCATTCGTACCAAGCCCTGGGTGAGCGATGCATTTGTGGCATCCCCTGGGGCATTTTGGCTGTCTTCGAGGAGTCGAAGGTGCAATTTCACCAGAGCTGAAAGGACTTCACTCCATGGGGCAACTGCTAGATCTCACATAACAAGCAAGTGCAACCCTCTTTGGGAAGCAGCCTTGGCTGCACCCCCAAATCACTGCTTGTGCCCCTTCCTTGCTGGTACATTCACTGCTACCCTGCAAGGGGGCAGAATTCCAGAGGACGGATCATCTCACCTCTTAGAAGAGAAAATCTCCCTTTTCCGGTGACCCATCCCTGGCCTTCTTCTCGTCTTACATTAGGAGAAGAAGGCATATGCTATATGCACTATCAGGACAAAGAGACAATCCAGAGAGGCCCAGCTGCAGATGCCCTGCCTCTATTCTCCAACAAGGATCTAGGAACAGGAGGCAGCTAGGAGGATCGGATGCAAGACAACCAGCCCGGCTTGGGAGACCCCTGTGGGTTTGTTTAGCCAAGGGCTTGATTAGGAGCAATCAGGTTTAATCCTCCTGGAGTTTGGCTGCGCAGACGCCAACACCTTTGCTGCCTGCTGAAGCAACCTCTCTCCCACGCCAGGGAGGAGCCCACAGTGCCTGCCCTAAGCACATCCTCCTCCGGCTCTGTTTTGCTTTGCCTCTGCCACTAATGTACCTGGCAGGGGTCTCTTGATGAGCTTGAGCCTGCAGCCAGAGCTCGTCTTGCCCCCTTCTGACCATCTGTTGTGGAAGGCGGCAAGTGGATGCCAGGTGAACCCTGCACTGCGGCTGCTTTCTGGTTGCCTGGCACCAAACGAGCATGCTTCTGGTAGCAGCTTTTTAACTCTGCAAATCGGGTTCTGTTTTACTTGCGGAGCAGAGGGGAGGTGGGGGGCAGATCGTCAGTCTTGTCCTGCTTGCACTCGTGCTGAAACGAAAACCACCCTGAGGTGAGGGAGCTTCTGGAATGGAGCAGGAAAGGCGAGGGCAACCCCCTCTCTGCAGATGCATTGGACTACAAATCCCAGCATGCACAGCCGGCAGATGGGGAGGGATAATGCAAGAGCCTTTGTCCTGCAAATGGGAAGAAGGGGGGAGGGGGAGGGGACTGGTTAGGGACAGACTGGGAAGTAGTTCTGACAATAAGAAAAAAAAGAGTGTGGCAATATCTCCTCCCCACCACCTTCCCCTTCTAATCCCTTCATAGGGACTGTTGGGCATCTGCCATGGCTCTGCCTGGTCCCACCACTGCTCAGCTCCAGCATCTCAGCCCCGCTGCTGCTTTTGCTCCCCTCTGTCTCTGTCCCTTCGGTAGTTCTTACTGAACATGCAAGGAGAGGCATGCAGGAAGAGGAGCCTTCCCGTCACTCTTGCATACAGACCTTGCTGGGCAGTTGTGCATCTGAGGACAGAGCTGGGGTGGTTGCCTCCTCTAATTTCCCCTGCCCCTTTGGCAAAGAGACATTCAACCCTAGGATAAGATGTTCTCTCTGATTTAAAAAGTCTGCAATTCCATCTTTAAACTCCTGCAAACAACTGGAACTGACACCTTATCTCCTGCCCCCACTCCACAAACAGGGTATTTTCCAAAAGGCTAAGGGCCAGGAGAGAGAGACAGCCAGCCCATGGGAAGGGGTGGGGCAGCCCACTTAAAAATGGAGCCCCCAAGCCCTTCCAATAATATCTGAGCTGGCGCTGTATCCAAAAACCTATGAAGTAGAAGCAGCGGACTTGTGTCCCACCACACTGGCTCTCAAAAATAGAGTAGAAGTAGAGTTGGAAGGGGCCTGTAAGGCCATCGAGTTCCACCGCCTGCTCTGATTCCACATGTGGTCACCCGTCTGGCTGCAGGCCTCACCTTTCCAGCTTAGCGAAGCCTCATAGTAGAGTAGGAAAGGGCCAGACTCAACGCATCCCTTGACCTATAGCGGCCCTGTCCACTCAGTTCCAACTTTCCTGCATTCAGGAGGAAGATCTACGAAGTTCTAGTCAGCCTTACCTGAGAGCAAGTAGAACTCTTTTTCAGAGCTGGCTACTTCCTCCGGCAAGGTCAGAATGTGGGCATGAGGCCAGGGGGCAGAGCCGACACACATGGTCCTCTGCACCCATAGACTGTTGGGTTATGGGGAACTTGCTTGTAGGGGATGAGGGGAAGAGAAAGGCAGCTATAGGCCAGGGTCTCCCATTTCAGGGCTGCCCCTTGCTTTGGGGGCCTGGAAGGTATGAACTTCTCCTTGCCTACCTTGTTTGCTCTCTGATTATCGCAAAAAACCCTCCAGCACTTCAGATCTTTTCTCCAGTGATTATCTCCCCTCTCTTGAGATTTAAGCTCCGGCTGGCATGCATTTGGCATGTGCTATTAACAAGGATGAGACAGACACAAAAGCACTCTGGCTGCTTCTCGGTGTGCTCATTCCCAGCGTTCTTGAAATGATGCCGGGCTCTCTCTCTCTCTCTCTCTCTCCAGAGTTTGCTCTTGTTGTCTAGACAGCCGTCTTCACCAGTACTACCCTCCCAGGCGCCCTCCCAGCATAGGGTGAACTTTGCTTTCAGCAATGATGCATCTTTTAAAAGGTTTAGTTTACTTTCTAGCAGGCCTTTCAGGATTCCCGTCATTTGCAAGAGATCAGTCTGGGTGTCTTGGAGCCTGGCCACGAGGAGGTTATGCGGGGCTGCAGTAATTAAAAAAGCAAAACAAAAAGCAAAAAGCAAAACACAGCGTTGGGTTGGTTAATCATCTGCCTTTTAAACAATGCATTGATTAAACTTGCACACATTTGCCATTCACCCCAAACTCAACGGAATTTTCCCTTTTTGAAATGCTGAAAGAAGGAAGCACAATGAACAAACCAGATGCGACAGAGCCAGTTCTAATTGCTGCTCCCGCAGAGCAGGGGAAGGAAGCATTTTTCAATCAAAGGGCAGAATTCCAACCTGGCAAAGTCCTCAGGGACTAAATGCATGTTCATCCTAATCTAAAGTAAGCAGAAGAAGCCTTTGCATGTAACGGCTTGGGACCTGGATACCTAAAGGAACGCCTTCTTCCCTATTTGCCCTCCCACCCCCTGAGATCGGCACCAGAGGCCCTCCTCCGGGAGCCCTCCGGGAGAGACATCAGGGGGCAAAGTACCCGGAGGAGGGCCTTCTCTGTGGTGGTGCCCCACTTATGGAATGCGCTCCCCAGAGAGGTCCACCTGGTGCTGTCGTTATTTGTTTTTCGGTGCCAGGCCAAGACCTTTTCATTTAAACAATATTTTAACAACTTTTAATATCATCTATAGGTTTTAATCTGCAGCCAGGGTGAATCTGGATTTTATGTGCACTGTTTGTATTATGTTTATTTTATGTAAGCCGTCCTGAGGCTATGTGATGGGACGGCATGCAAAAATTCTAAATAAATAAATAATAAATAATAAATAAGAAGGACCCACTCAGCAGCACTTGCAAACGGCCTCGACTTCCACATGCTTCAGCACATGGGTCTACTCAAAGGTGAGAGATCCTCTGCATATCTGCTCAGAGGGAAGGAGGGCAAGCCTAAGAAGCAAGGAAGGCAGGGCAGAGTGGACCCTGGATGCGGTCATCAGGAACGTGGACTCGGGGCTGCAGCCAAGTGGACCAGAGGCTGGGGAGCTGAGCCCAGGAAGTCTAATGGAATATCACCTCCAAAATTGCTCACACATCCCTGCTCTCAAGTTCTGTTTAGACCCTTGCCTCTTCTTCATATGGCCTTTTCCAAAATGAGGCACATCCAAGAAAGATGAATAAATTGTAAAAAGTACCCATCATAACATCTGGACCAAAGAGACTTTGCATGAACCCCTTAAGTTCATATTTTATCTGAAGCTTCCTCTGATTCCAGACATCCTCAGGCATGACAATTCTTATATCTCAGTTGCAACAATTAAGATTGTTCTTCCAGTTATAGATGGGACCAATGGTGGAATCATTTCCACCACCCTCAGGAGGAGGAAGAAATTACTGAAATGATCGTACTTCCCACAGATTGAAAAGAGGCAAAGTTTTCAAACAGAGTTTTACTCTTTACAAGAAACAGAAAAGATGGTCAAATGTTAGTCACTTTTGAAAATAGGGAAGTAATAGGTCCTGAAGATCTTGTTCCATTTGGATGATGGACACTGGATGGCCCAGACTGAAATTCTATTCAGTTGATGGCAAACTGGAAACTATTTGTGAAGAAAAATTGATCCCAGGTTTATCTCACAAGATTGTTCTATCTGCAGTGGTTGGAGGCCTTTTCCTTTCCTTTTCTATCACCAATTTCATAGACTAGGGTTTTGCCCCCTCTTAAACATCAGTTAGGGGAAGGAAGGGAGGAAGGAGAGAGAAAGAGAGAGAAGGAAGGAAGGCAGGCAGGCAAGAGAGAGAGAGAGAGAGAAGGAAAGAGGGAGGGAGGGAGGGAGAGGGAGAGGGAGAGAGAGAGAGAGAGAGAGAGAGAGAGAGAGAATGAGAGAGAGAATAATAATCTGTGTTCCAAAAATGTGAAATAGCTGTAAAGACATCATCTCACTTTCTAGCACGGCCTTTTATTATTTTTGGTCATTATTGCTGTTGTTAGTGTCGTTGGCAGTGCTGTAGCTGTGCCTTTTAGCTTTTCTTCTTTTTGCGTTTTTGCCTTGCTTCAGAAGAAGTCTTTAGCACAATAGAATAAATATCATTATGGCCACAAAAGAGGCATTCCTTTTGCTGGACCAATTCATTTAATAGCCTGGAATGGCTGGCTGATGGAGCCTAATGGTTGGGTGACCGTTCATAATCTCTTTGCATTTCGATGAAATACCCATCAGAGTTTGGAGAAGATGACACTGTGCATAGCTAAAGGCAAGGGAAAGAGATATGGCTAGTCTGAAGAACTGGTGGATTTCTGAATGGAAATGTGTCTATGGAGAGCGGGAACCAAGACAGAAGAAGCTGTGGATTGCCCAGATGCAGAAGCCCCTGAGGAGTAGCTGAATGGCTACCATGGAAGGGCACCTGCTGCTGGTATCCCTTTATGCTTTGCTTTTATCTTTGCAAATAAACTGGTATTATAAGACTCCATTCGTCTCCAAAGCAACCTTTGGAGTAGAAAGCTCTTGGGAGGTCTAAACCCAAGTGGAAGGAAACAACAAGATTTCATGTGTTTGTTGGCTAGAAAAGAGAGCCAGTGCGGCGTAGTGGTTAAGAACATGGGACTGGGACTCAGGCGATCCGGGTTCGAGTCCCCGCTCAGCCATGGAGCCAACGGGGTGACTTTGGGCCAGTCACAGACTCTCAGCCCAACCTACCTCACAGGGTGGTTGTTGTGGGGATAAGATGGAGGAGGAGAATGATGTAAGCTGCCTTGAGCCCTTTGTAGGAAAAAGGCAGGGTATAAATCACAATATAAATATATAAATAAATAAATGGTGTTTGTCATGCTGTCCTGTGTCAGACACTCGGCTCTGCATCATACTGAAATTTTTGAGCTCCAGATTGTCTACAACAGTTGGCAGTGTTGGAAACTCAACCTTGGCATTGTATTTCTGCACCTCCCTTACTCAAAGTAGAGCGGATGGGAAAAGTGCATTCCATCACCTAGGGCTCTTTGGCCACCCGGACACCGTGTTCTCTACCTGAGCACTCGTCTTGCTGTTCTTCCCAAGCACTCATCCTGAGTTCATGACTCTCAAAGTCTTTTCTATCCCACTGCACTTTCTTCATAAACCTTTCCAAGACTTTTCTGGTCTTCCAAGCTTAATAAACCTTTCCAAGACTTTTCTGGTCTTCCAAGCTACCATCTCTACCTGAATCACGTGTCTTCTGAAACAGGGACCCACCAAACATGGGATTAAAGACCTACAGAGAAATTCCACTGTGTCCCCTCTGCTAGCAGAACTTCTAACACTGTTCTCCCAAATATGTTCCATATATACACCCAACAGGCAGCGGGGAAACAGCTCCTTGGTCTTTTCCACAGGAGACTTTCCCAGCCCAATGTGGGGATGTTAAGGACTAGGGTGTGCTTGCTCGAGCACTGTTGTTTTCCCGCATGATCAACCGGGTCGTCTTCCTCTTTGGTTTGTTCACTTACATGTTTGGGGAGCATCCCTGCCTTTTGCAGTTGTGCGTTGGGTCAGCTCCTTGGCCACGATGTTGCATCTACCAGAAGGCATCTACATCTAGAGTCCAGCTAACGGCAATAACTTTGTGCACCTTGCCCTTTGAAACAGAGAAACAGAGCAAGTCAGAAGGGGCCTCCCGGGCCATCTAGTCTGACCCCTGGCTCCAGCCGGTTTCGCTCACGACATGCCCACCTTGAAGTTCCAAGACTGTGTGGATTGCACCTTGTCCACCTGAATTCATACTTCAAGAGTATTCTGATGCAGCAAAAAGACAAACAAGAAACAAAACAAAAACCCTACATTTGAAATCCATCTGTTGTGAGGGAATCCTTTTGAAATATAGGGAAGGGGAAAGGACAATTGTTGGAACTGGAGGAAGTAAAAGGAATCCGCCCCAGCTTTGAAACACTGCTGTCCTTTTTATTTTTCTGTTAGTCATTACACACTTTCATCCCTCTCTTTGCTAGTTGAAAAGGTCTACATCCTGAGCGCTTGGCGGAAGGACAGGATATAAATGCTTGTAATACATACATACCTCTTGATTTTAATGTTCTTGGAGCTAAGTTTTACACAAAAGTAACAAGGTGCTGAACGACAACTCTTCAGCTCTTGGAGGTGTTTCTTGGACAGGAAGGCAGTGCAAACTCCACGTGGTAGAGGTTTCCCCAGGAGCATCTGCGACCTTGCTCAGCTCCATGTTGCGCCAAGCTCAATGCATTAGCAGCCTCCATGGGGAGCCAGCCTCAGCCCTCGGACCCAGGAGAATTCCTCCTCTGAATGTGGTGATCAACGACTTCAGCCAAAGCAGCCTAGCAGTCAAGTCAATTGCTTCTGAAATATATATTCTGAGAGAATATAATGTTAGTAATACATATTGAGCTGTGAATTCGTATGGAAAAAATCACAGATCAATGAAAAAATGGGACAGAAGTCTTTTTTTGCATACTTATCTTATTTTCCCCCTCAATATTAGCATTTCAGCAATTTTCCCTGTTGTTATACATTTGAACTCTCTTTTCACACCTTTCTGTAAACATTTTTCAGCTAGGGAAGTGCAACTCAAAATGCAGAAAAGTGTAAATATTAAAGTATGAACTGTGTTTTGGTTGATGGATTGGTCCAAGAAGTGGGAATCAGGTTACTTCATATTAAACTTTAAAGAGAACGTTATTTTTTCTTCTCCATCCCTAATCCAGCTTATCACAGAGAAATGGACCAGTAGCAGAATATCATATCTTTTTGAGTCCACCAAAAAATAGTCATGTGTTTTTACAGTTTCAAGGAGCAATATCCATGCCCGGCTACAACAGACAGATGTGCTTTGACCTCAATCTTCAGCAGTGGCTTAATTTCCAAACAGTCTCCATCAAATACAGACTTTATGATATTTTCTTTTCCAAAGCTGGGCAATTTGACAATATCATTCACAGTGTGCCATTTCATATCTAAAAATAAACTGTCCTCAATATATAAATGCACTCCATGGTTGAAATCAACACATACAATATTATTTAAAAGGGAGAAGAAAAGTGTGTGTGTATGAGACAGAGAGAGAGAGAGAGAGAGAGAATGAGAACAAGCAGAAGAAAGAAAGTTATAACGAAGCTAAAATTTCTGGGGAAATGTCTAGAATATTCCAGGAAAATAAGGGCACTTTGCAGAATGTCCTCTAACTGCTCTAATTGCAGGAGAGAGACACCAGGTCTGGATTATTGTGGAAGATGTCGAATGGTGTCCAGGCAGCCAAGACTATTTCTGCTCTTAGGAGAACCTTCAGTGGCAGCAAAACCAAATCTTTGGGGAGAAAGGTGTAGGTTTTGCTCCTGGTGATGAACGCCGCATATGGAAAAGTCATAGATAATTTCTGCTCACCCTGGAGAAATCTGGAGACGTCTGAGAGTCCTTTTGCATATTGACAATACTGACACACTTTCAAAGTCATGAATGTTCTCAGCTGAGCTCTTCCTGGCCCCTGCAAGGCTGATGCAATGAGGGCAAAGGGTCCCTATTCATCAATAGCGACAACTAGTGATGTGCCAAAAGGTCTCCCATATCTGTTTTATCATTCTCACTCAATTCCTCAGAAAAGAAATTGCTTTTGAGGGGGGCAAAATCAGTGGTGAAGAACAGTGTGAAGTTTTTAAGGGTCTGCTTCGGTTTCTTCTGGTAGACATGAAATTTCTATGAATCTGACTTACAGACTCCCTGGTAAACTGGATTTTCTTGAAGGCCCGAAGCTTCCACAGGCCCGTGAATCTTATTTTAATGTTCTGTTCCTTGACACAAATTTAGTCGTTGGTTATTGTAAACCAAAAAATAAAAAATATGCATTTCCCTAAAGTGTGGAAACACACTGGGATGCCTCTTTTTGGCTTGTTTGTGTCTCGTCACGTTTCGGATCAGTTCGGCTTGTTATGATTCGTTTCGGTTTTGTGATTTGGGGATTGCACAGTGATTGCTGGTGAACATTCCTCCCTGGGGACAATTGATGGAATTCTTCCTCAGACAAGTTGGAGATTCCAAAAGGCTTTTCATGCACAGATCCAATTGATATGTTTGTTCCCCATCCTCCGAGTTGTAAACTATCCCACTAAAATGCCCATCCACCCCACCCTGAAGGTTGGAAAGCTGACATTGCAAAGCGGTTAGCCCCATATCCTTGTCAGTCTGTTTGTCTTTTCTGCTCTGACTCTGGAACTGAATCAGCAGGAAGTAAATTCAATCCCCTGCCAGAATGACTGTGGGAAATGGCAGTGGCTGAGCTTGGAAAGTTATGATCCAGTTAGGAAAGGCACCAGACTGGCTTAACTCCTGCTGAATGATGGCATAAACTTTCTCCAGTACTTCATCTTCACCCAGACACAGCCGTTTCCCAGCATTAGCCTCCTGATGACATTTCTAAACACAGAAGCCAAAGCAAACACTCCTGCTACTAATGAGACAGACCTCTCCCGAGCTGACAAATGTCCTCTCCCCTCTTGGTCCCTGCTGGTCGGTGCCTCGTTTACATACCTTAATTTGCCAAGCACCAGAGGAGGAATCTCGAGCCCACATGGTGCCTTGACCTCCAGCATCCTGGGAAGGTGATCCACAGAACAGGCAGAAGCAAAGAAATAAATGAAGCTGGAGTTGCGGTTGCCAGGTCACAGGGTTCCGACGGATGCTGACAGATTTTGTTTCCTATGCAGGTGAATGGAGCCAAAGGGCAGGTGGTTTGCGTCTGGCCTGGAGGAGCGTAGGTTGGGCAGCCCCTGCCAGTAGACGGGGAGAGGCAATTGCACCCGAGGGCAGATGTGGGGCAGGGTCAGCAGGAGCCTGTCTTCTTCCTCAGTCCCTCAACTTTCTTCTTCTCTGGGAGGTCACGGCTCTGTCAACCACATGACCTCCCCAGCATCTTGCAAGTTCACTTGCTGTCTTCAGCTGTCATGGAGAATGCCATGCCTTTGCTAGGAAGATCACGAAATGGAAGCGCTGAATGAGTCAGGAAGGCCATCCAGGCCAACCCCCTGCTCAGTGCGGGACTCCAGTGCCCAACTGCCTCTTGAACGCCTCCGGTGTGGGACAGTCCCCCCACCTCCCAAGGTCATGGGCTCCGCTGCTGGATTGCTCTAACTGCCAGGAAATTCCTCCTGAAGTTTAGCTGGAACCTGGCTTCCTGTAACGTTATTCCATGAGCTGCACTCTGGGATGAGCAAGAAGAGAGCCACTCCTTCCTCTGCATGGCAGCCTTTCAAATATCTGAAAAGTGCTCCCTCCCTACTCTCAGTCTTCACTTCTCGGGGCTAAATCTGCCCAGTTCTTCTAGCCTCTCCCCACAGGGCTTCGTTTGCAGTCCCCAGACATGTGTGTTCCCCTCCCCTGCACCACTTTCCAGCTTGCCTATATCCTTCTTCAAATGCAGTACCCAGAACCAGACACAATTCTCAGGGTAAGTAACCCCAACTAGTGCCAAGTAGAGGGAAACCAGTACCTCATGTCTATGGAAGCTATACTTCTATTTAATGTAGCCCCAAATCACTTCCTTCCCCTTCCCCTTCCCCTTCCCCTTCCCTTCTTTTTGCAGCCACATCATGTTGTTTGCTCCCATTCAGCTTCAACTGGACTAGCAGCTGAAATAAGATTTCACTGCTAGCCCAGTTGGCTTCTGCCAAGTAATGGGGGTGTTGGTGCCACATTATATGCCTCATGAAGCAGAATGGCTGGGGGTCTGCTGTGACGTGACCACCCATGTCTATCAGGCTGCACCCCTGCACCATCAGGCACAGACATTCTCTCCCCTCTGACTCCCCAGAGGTTGCCCCTGCCTCCACAGCTGCCGCAAAGCTCCATACCCACATCGCTGGGCTTCTCTGGTTGCACCGCCTTCACCTCTTGCCTTCCACATGAGGGTATGGAACGGAGCTCCGGAGATCAAGCACCCACACACACCGTGTCTCCCAATCTCCATGAAACACCAGAGAGGGACCCAGATGTGCCATGCAGGCGGCAGCTGGACTGTAGGCTGCAGGAACCTTGCTTGCAACACAGAAGATCAGGGGCTCAGCCTGCGGGCATTTTGCTTCCTCCCTCTGCTCACATGAACGTTGCAGGTGGGACCATTAGCAGAGCCAGCTCTGGTTCGCTAAAAGAAGAGCGCGAGAAATCAGTTCAGAGCAAGGAGGAGGAGGGGCGGGGCGACTCCATTCCTATACTGGCTTCATCCAGCCACTGCATAAGATGAAGCCACTCTTGTGCTCAGTTCCTGGTGGGGCATTTCTACCTTAGCATTTATATGATTGTTCTCAGCTGCATCGCTCTCTAAATCCAGGGCAATTGCTTCGAGCAATGCTCAGAGTGGCTTCTATTAGCCTGACATGGAAAAAGAAGTGGGCAGGTGCTCACATCCCAAGGTTGCTCTCCTAAAGCACTCAGAATACTTGTTTACTGATGCTGCAGCAAGAGTGCCTTGCATGTATTTCTATGCTCCGGTCCTCCTCCCTTCCTCCCCACACATGCTGTCCACAGCAACACACACAGGTTTCCCCGCAAGGAGTCACCATTGATTCCCTGAGAGATGTATGGAGAAACCCTGATTGCAGGGAAGCGGCTAAATCCAATTCACTAAAGAATTACAAGCTTGTCTGATCAATAATCTATTTATCTCCCTCAGCCTGCCATCTTTAAACACTCCAGGCCCATCAAAAGAATTGGACAGCTTTTCTCGGGGCACAATAGTCAAATTTCAGTCTTTCTCATGAAAGCTGTTGGGATGCTCCTAGTGCTGGGGGTGGGATCTATGGGTTTGGGTGGTCAGTTATTGGGATCTGGCAGTTAAATCCCGCAGGTTCATCCTATATATCATAGACATCAACTGGGCTGGCAGATCTTGCATTGTTTCTGCAAATGTACTCCCCCCACCCTGGGTGTGCCAGACAGATAAGCAAGTGCTTTCTATCCTAGAATGGTTTTCACCCACCTTGCTCATTCCTTCCACAGCTGGCATGTATCCCATTGGCCGCTGAGCCTGAAATGCAGTCCCATGCTGATTCGGTCACTCTGGTCTGCCCAGGAGGTCCTTTTCTGTTGGCAGCCCAAAGACAGGAGCTTTTCAGTGCTGGCCAAAACTCTCTGCAACTCCCTTGCAAGGAACCTCTGCCTTCTCCACCTACATTTGGCATTTAGGTCGGCTTCAAATGTCTTTTCTCAGTTGGGTCAATGTCTTGAGGAGAGTCACAAAGTATTTCTGGATATCAGTTCCAACATGGTCACCCCATTAAACTTGATCTTGTCTCTCCTTTTTGTACATGTTTTGGGGGTACGACATCTCTGAAAAACAAATTAAAGGGCTTGAAATAAATAAGCAGTTACCATTGGAATTCATTTTTGAAAAGTGTGTGTTATTGCTTTAATTCATACAAAGTCAGCATTCAACTGTACATCTAAAAGGGAGAGGGAGAGGGAGAGGGAGAGAGGGGAGGGATGACAGAGCCTCCTCTGCTGTGACGGTTCCATTGTGTTGCTCTTTCTCTCAGGAACTGTGTCAAGCCTTTGTCGTTCCTATTTACAATGCATTCCCGATCAATGCTATTTAAAATATCATCTGTCAGATCAAAATCATCCTGTTGCCCCAAAGATGGGCAGCTCTGGCGCAGCTGCCCTAAACCACCATCAGTGGATGCTGAGTGGTTCTGTTGAACAATAATAGCTCAGTTATTGTTTGGGGCTCGCTGAATTTCATGCTATGCTTTTATGTGTGTTCTGGTTTGTGATCAAATAAATAAGCTTCAGCTTCAGCCACTGCTCTTTCCGGATATCTCTCGGAGATTCCTTGCCATCCCGGTACCCCGGCAAGACCTGAAGTCACCATCTCCATGGGACAATTAAGTCTTCCCACCTCATTTGTCACTCAGAGAAAACACAGTGGAGTAGCCCAGATGGGCTGGGGGGTTTCATTGCTGAATACAGAGCAGAGAAACTGAGTGGTAAGTTTCATGTGAGGCCTGGAAGGACAAACTGCTTGAATTCAGCTGCATCCACTAATCTGCTAGCCAGTTCTTGAGCGATAGATGCAGAACACATTATCGTAGTCAATTTAGATGAACAAGAAAACTCATTTTAGCCTCTGACCTTGACCTAGCTACCACTACAGTTATCCAAATTCATATTTTTTTCATACATAGAGTAAGAATTGCTCAAGTTTGGATTAAAATGTGAATGTGGGAGAAAGCAAAACAGGCCAATCGATTCGTCCCTTCGTAGAGCTTCTGTTTCATCCAGAAGCAAAAATTCCACCTGGAATCAGCAGTCTCCCTTTCTGTCCTGCCAAGAGATGAATAATGGGGGTTTCCACGGAGTCAAGGCGGATGATTCCAACCGAAGAGGCCCATTGCAGGATTCAAGCAAGCTCCGATCTTTTTCAGATCTTTGCTGATGACGTTGATGTGGCAGGCTTAATCTGATTCAAACATTTTGAAGGGGTGACCTGAACATGACCTGTTTGACTGGGAAGAACAAGTGGAAGATTGGCAGGAAGGCATAGTGGCTTTTGGAAGTGTAATGAAAGGAAGCTTACACCTGTTATGAAAGGTCTGTAATTTAACCCCTAACCTCTCAACTCCCTCGGACAACTCCATTTAGCTTGCACACACAGTAATGACTGTTTTCAGATCTAGATCCTCTGCAGACCGGCAAAGATGTCTGCAGTACATTCAGATGAGTTCAGTTGTCTATGAATCTGACCTGCGTATTTCAAAGCAAAGTGCCTGCAACTCTCTCCTCCTGGTTCTTGAACCACGGCTTGTTCTGGACCATGTCTTTGTTCTGCCATCATACTTTCTTCTGGTTCCTGACCTCGGCCTGCACCCTGGCGTCGATTTGGACAGGCCAGTAACCCCTGCTTTTGGACTCTCTCTTTCCTGCAGTTCTGGTGCTCTGGTCCAGGGGGTTCTGTTGCTTGTGCCTTCTCTTGACTCTGGCTGCCAACATTCCACCACAGACCCTGAGAGTTTGGTTTTAGAAACCACAGTGAGAAGCAGCAGTTTGTTCTGTGATTTCCACAGTCCAGCATAGTTTCTCCAGCCATCCAGACCAGGCGCCAAGCTTCCCATGATCCTTGAATGCAGCTCCGGCAGAGTCCCCTGAAAGGAGTAGCAGCTGTGGAGACTGCTCTAGCCACCCAGCGTGGGATTGGATTTCAGGTACACTGGCTGATGGGATACATGCAAATGATGGGAGGACTGAGAGCAGAGGTAGAAACCATCCTAGTGTCAAAACCACCTCATGATCTGACAGGCACATCCTGACTAAAGGATTCACCCCAAGGAAACCACGCATGTCAGCACGCAAGAAAGAAAACTGTAGCAGAGAGTAAATGTGAAGTTTAACTTAGCTTGCTGGAAAGAGGGAGGGTAGGATGGGATTGGAAAACATCCTCTGTTCTTTTCCTCAGTTTAGTTTAGCTTTTGCCATGCTGCCCAAGGGCTCCAGTGGCAAGGTAAGTACCTCCTCTGAGAAAGACAAGGGACTAGTCCCTGTGGCGTGTCCCCCAGCAATAGTAGTGCATTTCTGAAGTCTGAGATCCCAAAGTAACTAAAATATAGGGAGGGGAATTTATGGGCCCCTTTTAACATCATTGCATAAATGGTTTGTTAAACAAGGAGACATTTGTTTCTTCTTCTATTTATTTTCCTTTTTCCAGGACACATTGATGTGCTTTATGAATATAGCTCTGTAAAGTAAATGGCAGGGCAGCCCTGATAAATTAGTGGTGTATTAAACTGCTGCATTGGCTTTAGCCTAAGTAATTTAGCCTGATGAGAACATGGGTTGACTTTACGATTTTCACAAGCCAACAGATTGTAAATATCCCGTCATCGATGGTACTGGCAAGTCTTGCCTTTGGTATAGAGGACCTGTGCAGAACCCTTTCCTCCACGGAGAAGCTCGGGGTATGTGGGGTACAGCCTTCCCTAAAATGGGAGAAGAAATACCCTTGTTTTCTGCAATTGTTGTCTTTTTCTTGCCCAGGCTGGAAGAATATTGATGCGGTAGAGATGGAGCATTAAAAATAGAATTATGCTGGGAAATAAAAAGGGGGGCAAGGCATAAATTAGAAGTATTTGCTTCTGCTGGGGTGGAAAAGAGTTAGCAGGGTGTTCTTGTTGTATTTTGCCAAGGCAGTATAGCTTGCTGGGAATGTGTTGTGTGGAGCTGCAACAGCATAAATCAGGAGGGAACATTTACAATGACACAAAGACGTCTCAGAAAAGGCCATGGGAAGATGGATGGGTGTCCAGCACGAGGGCATGTCCAAGGGATGGCGATAAACAAGGTATCTGAAGAGGCAAGAAAAGCAGTTGTGGGCAGAACTTGGGTTTTATGTTTCAGGATGGAAACAGGGGTGAGCTGAGCAGTCCTGAAAGCTGGAGGTGCTCATGGGCATGCTTTGGCCCTCAACCAACCTGACCCATGATTTCCAGGAGTCTTCAGGATTCACCCTGGAAGCTGCAAGCTCTTCAAAGGGAAGCAAGGACCCCTGGCCACTTCCCATAAAGGAGACTGGGCGATGAGGGGAGATCAAGGGATGTTGCTAGACAATTAAGGTGGGATGTAGATTCTGGACACATCCCTCCTCTGCAGCCTGTCCCAGATTCCAAGAAAAAGGAGGAGGAGGGAGAAGAAGGTCCCTTACAGTTCTGTCTCAGGAAGTCCATGAATGTTAGGGGATGGATAGAGAGCTTCAATTCAATTCAATTCCATCTTCATTCCCTGCAATGCCCAGCATTCACAACAAAAGAAGAGGGTGCTTCCTGCCAGATCTCACTGCTCACCACTGCTAGACAATCCTGGCACCAGTGTTCACCTGGAGAGGAAGGGGCTCAAACCTGGAGCCAGACCATATCCTTACGAAGTGGCATATGAGAAAGACCAGGTAGGGAGGAAGCAGATTCCGGATGAAGAGCAGTTCCCAGAAGCTGAAGCGCTGAGGGAAGTTGTGTTTATTCTTTTGCTTTTCATTGTCAGATATCAGTGCTGCTGTCAAAGACCATACGGTCTGAGCTTTCACAAAATATTAAAGTGCTCCTTTCATTGCAAGCTTTTATTGCTCTGATCTTTCCAACATGCTGTTTGGTTCTATCAGTCGCTTGCGATGTGATGGGTATATTATATTCAAATTCAGCCTCATTTTCATATGAATGTTTATGTGAACTCATAATGCATTTAAGGCACATATTATTGTCTGTTAAATAAAGCACACTTTGAGCTGCAGTATTTCATTAAAACAGATTGGATAACAGCCTTCTCTGCGCAATTATGGTGGGTTCACTTTATCTCTCATGGTTGGAATACTGCCCAATTGTTAAACATCTTATCAATGTAATCCTAAACAGCAGCCCTCCCCAACTGGGTGCTGCCCAGACGTTTTGGGCTCAAGCCCCTCTCAGTTGCAGGTGTATGGTGAAAATGTAGTTGCTACTGCCACTTAAGGTGACATGAGGGGGTCCCCCTCTAGGAAGCTGATGGAGGGGAGGAAATGCCTTTGAAGTATAAAGCTCTGCGATTAAAACTGAACATCGGATATTGGAAAGGTGAGCTGGGTTCTGACCATCTTACCAGCCTCTGTTGCTTGCTGTTGGCTAGACTGGTGCCTCTTGCATCTTGGAGAAGTCCCCCTTGCCATCTTCTGCAGAAAGAGAACTTCCTCTGGGGTTGCAAGGACAGGGGCTATAGTTCGCAAGAATCTTTCTCTAGGTGACCACTAGAGTCTGAAGAGTTTGCTTCATGTGTTGGAAGAGCAGGGCAGACGGGGGATGCTGCTGATGCTAACCAGGGATCCAGGGGCCGTTCTACCTGAGCTGGTGGAGCTGGTCCTGGGTGTGCTCCTGGGGGTGGTGTTTGGGAGATATTGCTTGGTCCCAAGGATTCTCCAGCATGGGGTTACTCATGGGGCTGGTTTGTCCCCCATGCTATTCAACCTCTACCTGACCCTTCTGGGTGAATCCAGCTGGAATTCTGGAGTGTGCTTCCATCTGCATGATACAGAAATGAAAATAAATAATGAAACAGCAATTCAGTCAGAGAAGTAACTGCTGCTAACTGCTTGTTTTACCCTTCCATGCCTGAGAGATCAGGGAGTTCAGCCCCAACTGACGGTTGCCTTGAGACAGCAGACCTGAATGTCAGGACGCTTTGGCCTTGCCTATCATTCAGGGGAGAGCCTTGGAAAACAGACACTTTTGGAGTCTGTTTACAGCATGTTACATGGCAGCATTAGGAAGCTTGAGTTAGAGGAGAAATTATTTCTGTTCACATTTTAATGCAAATCTAGCTGGTATTATACTTCCAAAGCAATGCACTCACCTTTGAAACTTGCTCTTTGAAATGTATAAATTTTGCAACAGACTTCTCCATCAAAGCGTGCCTACAAATGTCTAACACATGCATGACAATAACATTAAAATTATTTATGTTAGGAACATAGTTGGCAAAAAAATAAAAGCATCATGACACGTGTCTGAATATTTTCGCGAATGTTAAAAAACCCTTAAAGTCGACTGTATTGAGAAACAAAAAAAAAAAATCCATTTTTAATGAAGATGAGCACTCTCTTCAGACTGAATGCAAATTATTTTATCTGTGGAAAATAATATACACTTGGAGCACCATTCAGCTAAAGCAAGACACTTTTAAATTTACTTAAGTTATACTGATAATTTTAATCTTATATTTGTAAACCAATGCATTTTTTGTATTTTGTATTTAATGGTAATTTATTATGTGCTATTGTATTTCATTGTATTTTATCGTGTTGTAAGCCGCCCCGAGGTTTCGGCAAGGGGCGGCATAGAAATGTAATAATAATAATAATAATAATAATAATAATAATAATAATAATAATAATAAAAATCCCACTTATTTCAATGGTAAAGTATGGGGTTAACACGCCTTTTGAAACCAATGGTAAGTATTGGAAGAGTGCACCAAACCCGAGACCGAAACTCCAATTCATTATTTCAGAAAATGGCTGAGACCATTTTGGAGGTTATTCACTTTGTTCAATGAATTTCACGGGGGGAAAGCAGTGATTTTTGTGCCATACAAATTATTACTCTTCCATTTATATCCTGTCTTTCTTGGTCTGGTAAGGAACCCAAGGGGCTTACCAGATTTTCTCCTTCCGAATGCACATATTTCCTTCAGTTCTTTTGGACAACTCTTATAAAAGTGACAGAAAACATGGGTGGAGCCCTGGGCAAAAAGCCTGCAGAATTTCAGAAAGAGACCTGTGCCAAGTTTATAGAAAATGGTAGCCATGAAATAGGTGGTTAATGTTTAACTCAGCCTCCCCTCCTCCCACGGTTTTGGGGAATTTTATATTTGAAAGCACACAGAAGTGCATCCAGGTAATAAACCTGCATCCAGGTAATAAACCTGCAGTGTTTCAGAGGACTATGAAGGTACCATAACTAGAACCTTCTTTAAGAGATTTTATTTCCAGGGTGAGGCTGGGTAGCATTAGAAGACTGGCACATTCCCAGCCTTGTCTTCCTCCAAAAAACCAGGACTGAAAAGCCTCGTAAAGTATGCCATATGATCAGAAGATAGGCCTTTCGATCTTCATCATTATTTAAGAGAAACACATGTCCACACACTGCTGCTATTTTTTGGAGAAATATTTCAGAAATGCAAATGGAGCCCTGTTCCAAGTCTGGACTCACCTCTGAGGGAAATCCTTTCCAACCTAGAGGGAAGAGAGGTGGCCCAAAGGTGCTCAGTTCATCTCAGACATCGTACTTTTCCTGGGCTGGATCTGATGCACATCCCTAGAAAGTAGGAATTTTGGCCAGATCGTGCCCTTCAGATGCAATTCTCAGAGCAGAAGACATGTGGATATTCAACCTACTGTAAGGCTGGGTTAGCTAGAATGAAGGCAATAACCTTCCTGGTGAGGTTCAGAAGATCAATCATAATTTCAGCTCTCTGCATGTCAGTTCTTCTGTAGCTCAAATTGTACCATTAAGGGAAGAATCAGCGTTTGGGGACACTGAAAGGCCTGGAAGGAAGGAAGGAAGGAAGGAAGGAAGGAAGGAAGGAAGGAAGGAAGGAAGGGTGCACCATCTTTCCTCATTATAGAAGAAGTCAGTGATGAAATGAGCATGCTCACTGGCTACAGAATAAAGACTGTGTGGGGAGAGAGAAATGTGAGTGGAGCAAACCAATGTCTTCTGCCAGCAAAGATTCTATCATCCCCACCGCAGGAGGAGCAGGAGAGCAGAAGATAGGGAAGCTAAGTGGTGCATCTCTGCAGCACCACAGATTCAGGACCATGGACAGTACTGCAGCTCTTAACCCAAAGACTCTTAGCGTAGCTTCGGGATCATGATTAATTCCTGCAAGTGCAGGAAGAGAGCTGTTACCAAAGCACCACCCTGGATGAAATGTTAGGGTTTTATGGCCTGGCCAGGGGCATCTGTCTTCATTAAAGGCTAGCACCTTTGCTCAGCAAACACTCTTTGGCTTCTTCTTGGTGTGGGGTTCTGAGAAGTAAGGAATGTTACCCAGAGCCATTGGAAGTCCACTCTTTGGAGTCAGGCACTAAGACATGTCCCCCAGGTTTTAGTGTAGTCAGTGTTGGGTTCCAGATGGAGATTGCAGAGAAAAGAACCAGGGATCAGAACTTTCCCTTCCTTGGAGATGCTTCTGGAGAACCCATTCTCTGAAGGTTCTCCTTCCTGGACCATTGATGGTGTTGCTTGTGAAAGGAACAATGGAGAAAGTTGCCCTGGAAGAGGGAATGTCTGAGTCACTGCATCTCTCATTGTGTCATGACAATGCTCATTTGTGAGCAAAGGAGAAAGCTTTTTTTTTTTCATTCATAGGGTTTGTTCCTGGCACTGATGCCTTTGGGTGGGAGTGCTGGTTTTATGGTCTTCTATTTGGAGTTTGCCATTGCACAGTGATGACAATTCTGTGTTGTGCCCTGGATGTGATACAGAGCTTCTTGCTGATAAATTTGTAAGACTAAACGAACAAACAAATTAAATACACATTTGGCTCAGCTTCGCCAATATGGCAGCAGCAAAGACTTTGCAAAATTACATTTTTTCTTAATTACACTTTTTGTTGGCCTACTTTGCAAAAGCAGAAAAAGGAAAGGAAAAACTGTACTCATAAGGGAGAGGGATTGGAGAGTGGTGCTCCAGTTGGAGGCAATAAGGAACTGGGGCTTGGGCCATTCACAGGGTCTTGGGAGCAGATCTTTAGGGAAGGCGTAATTTAGGCAGGGGTGGAATGTTGACTCTAATTGGCTTGGCAAGTGACACGCTGTTTCCCGATGTGGAGAAAATGGCTCAGCTCCTTCCAAGTCCACTGAAGGAGAAACAAGGGGCAGGCAATCCCCCCATTACTAAATTGGGGGCAGGGAAGAGAATGCCACAATAATTTTTTTTGCTCTTTAGAGGTGACAAGAGCCTTTTTGTGGCTCCATTAGATGAAAGCAGCTACTCCTCTGAGATCACTTTTTCAGTTTATCTTATGTTTCGGAAAAACCCATTAGAAATCTATTTCTTGCATAATGTATGCTGGTGTTCCATATTTTGGCAATGCTGTTTTGCACATATCGAGGAGAAAGGTTGTGCTTCTCACTAAGGGTAATGGCAGCTGAGGATGCAGGTCCATATCTACATCCTTTTTATTTATTTATGTGAGAGGAAGACATTTATCCCTATATGATTAGAATTGTGGAGTCCTGAACAACTTAGAATCAAAACTCTCCCTCTCCCTCTCTTTTAGCAAAAAGAGTTGCATGGGACTTCGAGGTACCAAAACTCCAGACCAGGCTGCCAATGGGGCTCCACTCTTTCTCATAGGGTTCCCCAATGTGTGGAGAGCTGTGTTTTATGGGAACATCCTGCACTGACTCCAGATCTCACATGCTTCAGCACAGGTCCTGGGAGAGATGACTGGTGAAAAACTTTTGTTCACCATTTCCCCACTAAAGTAGAGGCTGTTATTGGAATGAATCCCCACTTGCCTTTTCACGTCGGTTATGGTCCCGTTTTCTAGAGCGTTTGCCTTGGAAAGTAGGCTATAAATCTGTTTGAAGATGATGAAAGTAATCACAGCAGCAATAAGTATAATAAGGTGCTGAAAATGGGGGAAAGCAGGTTTGGCTTCTACCTCCCCTTACCCTAATTTGCTCATGGCGAAAAGGCCTGCTGAGCCGGCTTCCTGAGCACCCCAGTGCCCAGATCTTCCAGGAGCCTTAAATTGCCATCCCCTGGAAAGCTCCACCCCTCTGTTCAGTGCCATAGCAATATTTTTCCTACAGATGCATCATCCTTTGCTACTGCCAGCCTGTTGTCTGTTTTCAAGGACCTCAGCAGCTTCGATTCTTCCAGCTGCCAAACGTGAGCGAGGCTTTTTGCTTGGCGATCCGTGTCCCCCAGCCTGCCTGCAGTACTCCTCTTTCTAGAAGTTCAAATTAGGGAGCACAGAGCTGAGGAACCAAGAGAGATGCTGTCCCTGCGGAGGACAAAGAGTCAGGTGCTGCTTCTCCAAAGCGCGGTCTTAATATGATCCACTGTATTTGCCTGTGCCAAGGAATTTGTCTTGCAGAGGTTCATGTTTGCGAAATTGAGCTGCAATTTCAGAGGTCTGGAGGTGCGGAGACACATTTCAGATGCTATGGTGCTTGCTGTTGGATTTTGAGCCACACACAGCTGAGGGAGGTGCTGATGAGGCATCCTGTTTCCAGAGGTGATCAGAAACTCCAGACTTGGGCATTTAAATATCAGTCACTCAAATTGGTGATCAAACTCACAGTGCAAACCTGTGCATGTGATGCAGAAGTCAACATGAGTCAGTTCAGTAGGGCTTACTCCGAGGAAGGCATGCATAAGATTAGCTGCAACTTCAGGCTCATTTACATAAGTACACCTCTACTGAATTGCTCAGAGTTGGAAAGTGAAAACCGTCTTGCTACTGCTTGTGATCCATTGCTATTGCGCTTGCTCTCTCTCGCTCTCTCTCTGCATAGATCTTATTAAACAATAAACAGCATTGTAATCAACAATGAAAGATGTGTGACAGGGAGATCAGTTTCATTGGAGTCCAATGCACTCGAACAGCATTTCAGATCTGGTAATTGTAAATGGGCTGCGGCAGATTTTTTTCCCTGGTTCCAGTGCAATGCATGCAAAATAGTTGCATGCATTAAGGATTCTGCGTGTCGCCATTTGTGCAAATGATGGCTTGTGTAAAGCTGTTCTTTTCTACAAATGAGGCCTGACTCTTTAGGTTTGCATAAATGGATTTGCACTGCTTTTAATTTTTTATCGCATTCACAGGTCTGTTATGGAACCTTGAGTGCAGCATATGTTTCTGGTAAACATCCCTGTTGCTCTCCTCTTCTCACTAATTCATCATTAGCTCACCGTATTCCCTACTTTGAAAAGAACTTGTCCTTGTTGATTTTGTCTAGTTTGGTACTGTCCCAACCATTTTCTGCTGAGATGTCATGGTTTGTGCATTTCAGATAAGCATATTTTAAATATTATTTTCGGTTATCATCTTTTTTCAGCTCCCATGATTTCCAGAAATAGCTGCTGGGAAACAATAGCTTGAAAGGATCTTGGGGCCCGCCTCTGCCGGCCACCTCCAAGGGATGCTCAGTTGGTGGCAACAAGAAGGATCTTTTCAGTGGTGGCACCCCACCTATGGAATGAGCTCCCCACCAAGGCCCACCTGGCTCCAATCTTAGTATTTTTTGGTACCAGGTTAAGACTGTCCTCTCCCACAAGACTTTCAGTTAGTATACTGGGGCTTTCCTGGTTGCTTAAAGAGGTGTGATGGATTTACTTTGTTTAAACATTTGTGATTTTTCATGTGTTTTTCATGTGTTTTTAAATTTTGTATGGCAATCTTTTAATGAAGTTTTATGATGTGGTATAGGATATGTGTGATATGTCATTGCATGATATGTTGTTGCAAATCAACCAGAGAGCTTGAATAAGAAATAGAACCCTAACAGTCAGGACATTTTTCCTGATATCAAACACACAAACAAACAAACAAACAAACAATAAAAGTCTGGCTTCCTATAATTTGAGCCTATTATTCCATGGCCGGCACCCTGGGATGATCAAGAAGAGATCCTGTCCTTTCTTTTCATGACAGCCTTTCAAGTGCTTGTAGAGTGATACCGTCTCTCCCCTCAGGCTTCTCTTCTCAAGACTAAATATGCTCAGTTCTTCCCATCTCTTCTCGTGGGGCTTTGTTTGCAGTCCCTGGATCATCCGTGTTGCCCTCCCCTGAACCCTTTTCAGCTCTTCTGCATCTTTCTTCAACTGCGGTGCCCAGAACTGGACACAGTCCTCCAGGTGGGGCCCAAACAGTACTAACCTAAAGAAGATACAGTGATAAATTTAGATGGGCCATGGATTTTTATGAAGTATAATGACAAATAATCTTTTAAAAAATGGAAAGAGGAAAGATATGGTATTTGGTTGAGGGATGGGTGAAGATTTGGTTCAATTTTATTTGATTATTTTGTTAATATTTATTAATCTATTATTCTTTATTCTTCTTGGCAGCAGGAGAAAACCTTTTATTTTCCCATCATTTTAATGTTTAATTGGTTTTCTTATGGGTTTATTATTGAGGTTGGGTGCAGTGCCTTGTTTTGTTTTATATTTTCATTTTTCTTCCTTCTTCTTGTAAGCCAACCTGAGACACTTGTAGTGGATGGTCTATAAAAGCTTTTAATAAATAAATATTAGTAGGATAATGAGAACTTACTAAAATTTGCAGGGTGTATGTATTTATCCTCGATAGTATGGGGAAACAAACCTTGATGATTATGATCCAGTGAATGTAGCAGAAAGCTAAAGTGTCATTCCTAGAAACCAGGCAGAAGAAGGACCAGGTCTGCATCCTTGTATATTCAGCCATATTTAGAATGATGGGCTCAGGTTTCTGCATTCTCTTCCTGACAGGTTCCAGACTTACCATAGTCTTCTTCATCCCATGTATAGCTGTACCATACCTTTTGTCTTTAGCTTGTGCAGAAAGGTGAGGAAACCATGTCCTTTTGGGATAAAAACTTTGCCTGAGTCCACATCATCCTATGAATAAAGCTAAAAGAAAGTTAGATGAATAAAATTAGAAGGTGGGAGAAAATGAAATTGAGAGTGGCATCTTTCTCTTGTGTGATCTCCCCATGCCCTGGGATCTTGGAAATCTTCATCCTGCCATCCCACAGAGTTACTAAGTGAAGTAGATTAGATAAGTATCTATGCAATTGCTCCAGCTTCACCACTGGGACAAAATTCAGGCTAAAATATTCCTCTGAATAAATAGCGTCTACCACCCATTGACATGAAAAGGACTCTTATGAATTAAGGGAGAAGGAGTTCAATCACTCGGGTGTGAAATTGGTGAACCCCGATCTCATTTCAGTTTTCCAAATTCCACCTTGAAGCACATTCTGGCTGGTGTCCATATCGGATTGTGAGATTTTTCTTGTTTCCGCATGAAGATGTACGTGTATTTTCATGCTTGTATCCTTAGCAAAAGGGGCAAATGGAATTTTGGGATGCATTAATAGAAGTATCACTTCCAAATCACAAGAAATACTAGTTCCCCTTTACTGGGCAATGGCTAAGCCTCAGCTAGAATACTGTGTTCATTTCAGGGCACTAGAATGTAAAAGAGCTGCAAAAAAATTGGAAAGGGTTCAGAGGAGGGCAAAAATGATGATCCAGGGCTTGGAAACAAAGCATTATGAGGAAAGACTGAGTGAACTGAGCATGTTCAGCCTTGAGAAGACTGAAGGGGGGCATGATAACACTCTACAAGTACCTGAAAGGCTGTCACAGAGAAGAAAACCAAGATCTTTTCTCACTCATCCCAGTTTGTAGAACACAGAATAATGAACTCAAGTTGTGACAACCCTGATTCCAGCTAGATATCAGGAAAGATTCCCTACCTTTCAGAGAAATACGAGAAACCCATTGCCTAGAGAGGTTGTGGGTTATCCCACACTACAGAATTCAAAAAGAAACTGGACAGCCATCTGAGTGAGATGGTGTAAACTGGTGTCCTGCAACAGCTGGGGGTTGGACCTGATGGTCTTCTTGGTCCTTGGTCTGTCCAACTCTTATATTCTATGATTCTATGATGTACACATTCATTGTACATACTTTATTTCAAATATATCCATTCTTCTTCCATTGAGTAAAGGCACATTCCAGTATGGCTGTGCATGACCATCTGGATTGGGTGGTTGCGGGGCTCCAGTGCAGGGCAGGAAAAACAGAGAAGCCAGGGTTGTCTCTGTTTTCTTCTCACTGGCCAAAACAGGTCCACAACTGCTTTCAGCAGTCTCAGTGTACTGAGGCACCACTGGGACGCTTTCTGGCGTGGTGCTTCTTGACTCCTCCCCTATCTGCCCAAAAGTCCCACAGACTCCCTGCATGATCTCTGAAGATGGTCTCCATGTTGGCTACAAAGGCAGAAGGAGAGCCCCTCAAGGTGGGAATCCTAGCTCCAACTTCAGAGTGTTTTCCAGAGCTGGGATTCCAGTGTATCTTCTGCCTCCATAGGAGGCCAAGGGTTGCACACAAAAGCTTCTTTGCGCACATTTCTGAACAAATGTTTTTGTTCCATACATATTTGGTTTATTTTTGTGTACGTCAGTAGGAACACACCTATTTTAGAATGTAGGACAGGGGTGAAACAATCATCATTCAGTCCAGGAGACACATTTTCAACTTCCTTTGACGGAAGACAGTTGATCTTCTGATGAAACAAAGTTTAACCCAGAAGTGTGCAACCAAAAGTCCTCCAGATGTTGCTTGACCGCACTTCACACATACTTGAGAGTTTTGTGGGTTCAGTCTGTTTGGCACTGCAGTTGAGATCATCTTGAAGTCTCCAGCTTGCCTTCCATGGGATCACTAACAAAAACAAGATGCACATTTGCCTCTTAGGAAGGCAGGAAAAGCAGGGACCCTGGATGACTGGACGCCACAAGATCAGGTCCGAACTTGCAGCTCATCTGTAATTTATTCGGTTCAGTTTTTCACATCCTTGATTCTCTGTGGCACTTGTCCTGATCAGGCAAGGTAATTATTATAATTGCATATTCTTATATATAACACCAGTTTTTAAGCATGGTTATGCTGTGCTCTCAGATATGGGTGTTCTGATGAGAGGTCATATTTTAACCTCAGTGGTATTAATCTTCATGTCAATGACACATACTGTGAGCAAGAAGGTCAGAGTCCTGGGTGCTACCCAAGGGTTCTTCAAACTTCATTTACTTCCACAAAGCACCATTGATGAGGATTTGTTGAATGTGACACCTGGATGCCTCACATTAAAGATTCTAGCAAGGAAGACAAAAGAGAGAGCTAATTGTTTCCAATGCATTTGAATTTAATTCAGTGTGTGTTTAATTAGAGTTGTAAATGGGGAAGAGAATCAATTACTTCTTGCAAAAGCAGATTCTACTGGTTGGTGACACCATGGATGGATTAAACTAACCGCAGCACTGCATGTTTCATGAGAGGGTGGAGATGAGGCTAAGAGATCTCTTTGATTGTCTGTTTGAATGGTCGAGGTATCAATCATGCACCAGAGAAGTAGGCTTGTTGGTCTGGATACCTGAAGGTGAAATTCAAAAATTGGCTGGGCAGCTAAGACAAAAATGTCCAGCTCATCAGGTTGGGTCCAGACTCCACCTTGCATATAGCAGATGTACTGGGATCAATGGAACAAATAGGCGATCATGATACTAAGTCCCAGGGGATTAAATGGGTCTACTCTAAGCATGACCCAGTCTTGGGATGGGAAAGCATTTGGGGTCCTCCAGAATCTTTCCTGGAGCTCATATTGCCAGATGTTGCATTCCTGACTATGCATGTCTGTAAAAAGATGAACAAATTCAGATTTGAATTTCAGTATGCATTTGGGCATGTGAATACTTCTGAATGTGACAGCACATGAGAAAAATTGTTTACTTTCTACAAGAATTTCAATTATCCTGTATACATTCACATTTGGGGTAGAGATATAGGCAAAATTCCATCCTATCATTGCTTCTTTTGCAACATTTTATCACTGTGTGTGCACACACACACACACGCACACACACACACACGTAAATGGGCAAGTGAAGTGAAGAGAATGCTCTTGCAGCTATTGTCATCTCTCCTAGAACTGTGATTGCGTAAAAAGTAAAGTTGAGATACTCAAAATCTGATGATGTGCTCAGTTGAAGAATCATTCTCTTGGCTCTGCAATCATGAGTAGCCCGCATTTAAGAATTACTGCTCATAGCTTTGGAATTACTTTCTTTGCTGTTGTTTTCTCCCTGCCCAATCCCTTTCTTCCTGCCTTGTTGAGCCTATGAAAGGAAAATAGACTGAACAAGAATCATCTGAACAGTCTATGCATGTTTTATGCATTTTTCAAACACAGATTAAGTCTGTCCCATTAATTAAACATATGCATATGACCACACAGAGTGGTTCAGGTATTGCTATTTCCCCTAAATTTTCCCTAAAATCCTCTCGTTTTCCTGTGGCTTTTATGGGCTGAAAAATTCAGAAAAGAGCATAACCTGAAGGGGAACTTGGTTCCAAATCACAGGTTGGGAAGTCCAAATTAGGTGGACTCGCATTAAAATTCAGAGCACACAGAATCTGCAAGCATTTCCAAAGAAAAATGTGGTTGAAAGGATGAAAGATGCTTCGTGAAAGATTTGCTGGCAATCGGAACTTCCAAGAGCATAATTACTGTTTGGGTACTGGAAATATTTGGCATTCCTCAAATAAACAAATCCATGCATGCACAGCTCCCATGGCTTCTGGAAGGTGGATTGATAAGAGGGAAGGGAAAGGGATTAGAAAGAAGGCATAGAGAGAATTCTGAGGAAACCAGAGTATGACTCAGCTTCCATTGCTCAGCTGAAATGGATTCATGACTCACTGAATCCATTTAGTTTCTGACGCACTGAAGCTAAGTTTCTGTCCCGAGACAACTCATTGCTCAGGGAGGGAGCACAAGAGCTGCATACGGGAGGCCCACACTCTGTCTCCAGCATATTCCCTTAATAAGGATCAGATCAGAGAGGGGAAAATGCCTATCTGAGAAATACAGAACCATCTGCAGTCACAGGAGACAATATGGGTGCCAACCAGGGATGGAGAACCCCCAGCTGAAGCTGTGTTTCTTTCTCTTTCCCCCTCCAGAGTTAAGGAAAGGTGCTGCTCTTCTAACCAACTAACTTCTATTAAGTAGAACTGCCAACGAAGGAAGCTGGCTTTAGAGTACAAATTAAAGCATTTTGCAGAGATCAATAGCCAAGGAAACAAGCTGGGGTGGAATTCTATAAAATCAGTTCATCAGTGCAACATGACCAGATTGAAAGTTGATTCCCAGACTAATTAGGATTGGCTAATGCCCTTCCCTATGGGGGTCTCAGAACCTGCTTAGAATGCCTGGATATTCTTACCTGTTCTTCTCTCCTTAATTGAGATCTCAAGCTAGGATCTGGAACTGCCATGGTCCCCTCCACTTGGACGTCTTCCCTGCTGCTCCTTTCATTAGGAAGAATTTTAGTAAATGACTTGCATACTTTTAGAAGATTCCGGTGGACCTCCTTGGGAGAACCATGCTCTGAAAGTCAGGGACAACCCTATGGATGTTTAGAAAGGTTTCCTCTCGTGTCCTAGCCAGCCATGTTGTTGTTGGTTTCTATCAGGGTTTCCGAAGGGTTCTTTAGTTCCAGCCAAGGAAATGCACATACTTTTACAAAAATCACCCCAGTGTTCCAAAAACTAGATCTCAGCTGCCATCTACAACAACCTGAAGGGACTTCCTCTTCCCACAAGCCTCTCCATGCATCAACTCTCAGCTCATGGACCCAAGTGCTTGCACATGTCCCCACATTGTTAAGCAGAGAATTGAATTTCAGGGGCAATCGAGTGTTTTGACCGGCCTCGCCATGTGTCAAGTGGCGGTGCCCTTGTACTCACCCCGAAGTGTCCTCCTTTCTGATGTACCCCGGACTTCTTCAGAGCAATTCTGTCTCAGATTTTCAATATCTCCCTTTTTTCCTGATATTCCAGTGTGGTGTGGTCACTGCAGGGGCCTTCTGCTTCCTGCAGGAGGAACCCAAGACCCTTTGGGCTTAGATCAAAACAGCAGCAACTCGGAGAGGGAGATGAGCCTGATCAGCCATTGGTCACTTTCCTCCCTAGGTAGGAAAATAAAGATAATGGTTGAATAATTATAAACAAACATGCTTGTGTGCTCAGAAATCAGATTGACATACATGGCACTTTCTCTTGGGACAGCCAGCTCAGGGGAAGGGCTTTCAGGAATGGGTGGATGGGAATAGGGGTGCCAATCCTACCAGCTACACCCCATGGGAGGTGGGAGAAAGGCACCAACCAACACCTGGGTTCCCCCTCTTCTCCCCCATCCTTTTCCTCTTCTTCTTCTCCATGATTTTTGAGAGGGGGCAAGAGGAGCTGACATCAGCACCCTTTTATTTTCCCGTCTCTGCTCACTTGTACATTGCTAATGCATTTTGTGGTGGTAGTGGTAGTCTTTTCCCCACCACTTTCTGTCCCCAGTTCTTCCCACGTCTCCTGCAATTGCCTTGTGTGTGAGAGACACAAGAGCGCATTACCACCACCTGGAAACCTGGTGTCTCCATTCAGTGGTCAGTGCTGGACCACAAGCTGATGGGTGTAGCACACGGATAGTACTAACTGATCAACAGAAGGGGCTCTGTGCAGATCCCCTGTCAGCGTCCTGTGCCCAAACTCATCACCTCATTTGCTCTCCCACACCCATTTCCAGGAATTGCAATCTCTCTGCCCTTCTCCTCACTCTGTCTTTCCTACTGCAGCACATGATGAACCCAAATAAAAGGTATAATTCTCCAAATGAATAATGCTCCATGAAGCTTCCTGCTCTTCCTCTGGTTCTCCTCCTAATTTACTTGGTTTATACCAACTGATGACAGAAGCCCATTGTTTTGCTGAAACATTAACTTCACAAAGTCATTCCGTTCCCATCTGCGGCACTAAAATTAATGATTCCCTCTGCAACATCTGTTTAATTAACTATCGGTACCGTAGAAGAGGCATCCAAATACCCCCGCGACTAAATCAGGCTCAAATTAGGGAAATACGATGTTAAATTGTATCAGAGAGAAGCAGAGATTATCCTTTGGAGCACTGACATTCATTAGCTACCAGCAACCCCATGTATCTTCATAATGAAAAAGTGTCAGCTGCTCTTTGCCGTAAAGTTTTCATTTAAGGGCTGCTGGTCCTTTCGCCGCGGTGATTGGAAAGGGGGGTGGGGGAGGCAGAGAGGAGATCGGGCCGTGGTCAGCATTTCATCATCTTTGCTGATGGATTGGTTGCTGTGGAGAAAAATACAGGTAAAGTGCTGCTTCAGAGGAACGCTTCCGACGTGGTTCTTTCAGCGGTTGGAGCTGGACACCTGCTCAGCACAGTCACTGTTTCCCCATCAGGACAAATAAATCTGGTGCTGGTGCTGCTGCCATGGAAAACATCCTGTCGAGCCGAAAACCAGGGCTGGCTGTTCTCTGGGGACAGGGCTGGCGCTGGACAGTGCCTGGATGAAGTAGTCAGGGAGTTTTGCAATGGCTCTTCAAAGCTCTAGGGGGAAATGTTAAAAGTCCATTATGGTTTCAACCACTAATGCAGCCCCTGAATCCCATTCTGTCCAGGCAAAACATAAATCAAAGTGGCTGAGTCTATGGGCTTTTCCACTTTGCACAGGGGGTGGGGGGTCTTTTTTGTAGCCATGGCAACAAATGCAGTGCGAAATTGTAAGTCTGCAAGATGCACATAGTTGGTGAGCATCTTATAGCTGAGAGAAATGGTATGGGAACCATCCGAGAGGTAAGCAGATGCAAGCACACACACACAGGCACATGGAAGCCTCTAGAAAGAAGATCTAGGGATACATAAAACCCTCGAAACTCTTCAGGTGGGGCAAGTGAATCTGTTTTACGCACTTCCATATGCTTCCATAATCCTATTTCCACACTAATATGTAATTGTTATTATTACTAAAATTTGCAGGCACATTCGCAATTAAACCTTTCAATGGATGCAAATATTTCTAAATGTCTTTTTGGCAGATGTGTTTAAGCCAAGGACTTTTAAATGACCTTTTAGAAGGGCAAAATCTGGTGGATCAATGTGGTCTGATCTCCACATTAGTCTGGGGCAGTCTTGCGTTTGCTGAGACCCTTTGACTGTCTTGGGATTTGACTCCCCAGCATGCCTAACCATTGGCCAGGCTGGTTGGGGCTGATGGGAGAAACTTCTGAAGGACACCAGCTTCAGAAGGCTGATCAAGGAAACTGGTGCAGATTGGGTAGGTTTATATCAGAATTTGCAAGGCTTGAATTCCTTGAGTATCTAGAGAGCCAGCCTGATGCAGTGGTTAAGACCACAGGACTGGGACTTGGGCAATCTGGGTTCTAGTCCCTGCTCGGCCATTGGGTCAACTGGGTGCAATTGCACCCAGCAATGCCAGCATAGCAATGCCAACATAAACATTAGGCTCCCTTTGTGCAAGTCGGCTTTGGGGTTAACCCATGCCACCCAGGAGTTCCTGGCCCCCCTTGGAATCTACAGGCTATACTGCTCAAGGATAGGCTGGACATGCACATGGTGGGCATGTCGTGAGCAGAGCCGGCTGGAGCCGGGGGTCAGGCTAGATGGCCTGGGAGGCCCCTTCTAACTCGCTCGGTTTCTACTCACAGAACTCTGGTCTCGTTTGAATGCACTGTAGATTTCTCATTGTGGAGTTCCTTTCCATCCATGTTTCATGCTCAGCACATACCAGCGATGTGGAAACGCAGCTTTGCCTCAGCCTGGTAAGCCTACCTCCATCTTAACATAATCATAAAAGCTGATTGTCTGTGCCTGCTGCAATAAAGGAGTAAGTCTCAGAATAAATAAACCACAACAACAGAGGGACATACCATTAACATCACGAAAAGATGTTGCTCACAAGGTCCAAAAGCACAGCAGAAAAGAATTGTTGCCAGCTTGCTTCAGCAAGAGAGAAGGATGGTGAGGGAATCTTGCAGAGCTTGGAAACGGACACATTTGTTCAACCTGGAGAAGAGGGGATGAGCGGGAAACACGATACCTGCCTTCAAATAGCTGAAGGGCTGCTCTGCCAAAGATGGAGCAGATATCTGTATACGTTGCTGAGGGAAGGGCAAAAACTGATGGGAGGAGCTCGCAGGAAAGCATATTTGATCAACATTTCATGATGGACGGAGCTGTTAGACAGTGGGAGAGGTGCCTTGGCTGGGAACAGGCTCCAAAACTCTCCTTTGCTGGAAGCAGGTAAGCAGAGGCTTCTGCTTAAGTCATCTGATGGGGATGCTGTAGTTGTACCCTTCTGTACAACTTTCCAGGTCCTGCATGAAGCAGGGATTCAACTAGAGGACTACCAAAAGACCTTCCAGTTCTATAATTCCATGAACCGATATAAGCTGAGACTCTTTGTGAAGGCCAATCTGTCCCTCACATACAGTTGTATTTTTAGAATTCCTTGCAATTTGCATGTTGCATGGCTAAAATCAAGTGATCTTCCGGGTAACTAAACTCAGAGGACACCTAGATGAAATTAGGACATCAATATGAACAGGAAGGGATGGGAAAGTCACCTGGCTTTTTCTCAGGAAGTACTCACTTTGCAAATTCATGGGCTCCACAGGATCTGTGATGCTCTGAACCATGGGTCTTCGTGCAAATACATTTCACAAGGCTCACAATCTGGACTCAATCTGAGCTTTGAGTTGGAATTTGGGGGACTTTGGTGAGCTCAAGTATTCATGGTTCGTTAGGCCTTAGTCTAAAACTCAATCCACCATGTTAGTTCTCAGAAAGCCAGACTTCACAGTGCCTGGGTGTTGGTGAGGTTAGTGACAGAAACTTCACTGCCAAGTGATGTGCTGATTTCATCTGAATGTGCGACATGAAATTCAAACGTCACCAGAGACTAACAACTATAGCAGAATAAGGTGCTTAGGGACCATGAAAACATGTGGCATAGTTAAATAAAAAATGGGGAGGAACAGGAGAATCAGAGAGCAGCAAACACTGACGTGAACTTCCAAGCTCAGTTTGGCATTCTTGTCTCCGTGACCTTTTTTTAAATTTGTTCAAACAGGAAAGGAGCAGACTTTTCAAACACTGCCCATACTTAAAGTGGTGTAATTTTAAAATCCATGTTTCATGGACACAAATAGAGGTGTGGGAATTTGAGAACCTTTTTGAAGGACATGTGCAAGCCGACACAAAATGTCACATGTCCTTTTTTCATGAGACAAATATTAAGAGAGACACCACTAAAGGGGACTGGCTGACCGCTCGCTAATATTGACTTAGGGTGCGATTCAAAGAAACGTCTAACTATTTTTTAAAGTTGTGCAATTCTCCATATTGCCCAACTGCTAAGCTGGACCTGCACAGGACTGTGTCCTTGGTAACTTGGAGATACCGTCTTAGAGTTCAGGATTATATCTCAATGGCCTAGCACTTGTCTTGTGGGCAAAAGTTTGTTCTATTACTGGCATCTCCTGAAATAAGAGACCGAAGGAGTAGATGCCAGAAAAGTTCTCTTTCTCCTGCAATGTTGCAGGGCTGTGACAAGTCAATGTGATCATTCCGGGCCTGATGGAGAATGGTCTGGCCAGAGGGGCCAGTGGTGGAAGTCAATCTCTCATTTCTATTATCGTTCCTGGCTCCATCCGTCTCACAAAACTGGTCCCTGAAACACACTTTATTCCATCTACTAAGGCACATTCATTATAATGCAATTAGTTATCCATTACCTACTGGTTGGACCAACTGCAATGGACTAAAACAACCCATCCCTGTGGCATATCTGCTGTAGCTAAAGATGGAATCTTTGATGGAATCCAGTGCGATATTAGCATCTACAGAAATGTACAATCTGCCTGAAATTATGTGATGTGCCCTTTCGGGCTCAGAAAGATGGGAGAGAGTTGCCCGAAGATATCTCTTGGCCACCTTGGCTATTCAAGGAAGACTTGTTGGTCCTTGCTGACCTTGGACTCTCTGGAAAGGTTATCTCTGATAGCTTAGTGACTTCTGCTGTCCTCTCCTGGACTCAGCTTCCAGAAAACCATTTTCTCCCAGGATCCTGGTGTTATTGACCTGATAGTCTTCCTTCTCCCATTCTCCTTTTCCTTCAGGGAAGATGGTAATGGTAAGCTGCAGATGGCGACACACTTGCTGGCTCAGTTGCAAATGGTTGCTTTTTCTCCCAAGAACCTTTAATGTAAAAGCTCCTCGTGAAGCACACTCCAGATAATGTTGCGCTTACTTAAGTCTGTGTTATTTTAATAAGAGATTTGAGCATGTGCTTAACTTTGGCTGGATTTTGTGCCTCTAGTTAAGCAACTAGGATGTACTGGGATTAATACTAATGAAGTGCTAACTCCCTGTGGCTCTAAACATGATCGCAGGCCTCTCTGTCAAATACCTGGGGGTGGGGAGAGAGAGATTTTCTTTTTAAATGAGAGTTCTAAGCTGGATGTTTTCCGCTATCATGTGTTCACCATGCAACCTGGTGATTGCAATGCTGCAGGTGTAGGGAAGATATGCAGTTCAAAGGTTGGTGGACTCCAATGCCCTCAAGTACCTGCCCTAGAAGCTCAAATGATAAAACTGAGAGTTTCCTACTTTGGACACTTCATGAGAAGGCAAGACTCCCTGGAGAAGACCATCATGCTGGGGAAAGTTGAAGGCAGAAGAAGAGAAGGAAACCCAAATAGGAGATGGACGGACTCCATAAAGAAAGCTGCAGCCTTGAGCTGAGCAGGACCTTTTCAAAGGGCTTTCATTCTCAGGGCTGCCAGAAGTCAGAGACAATGTGATGACTCATTAAAGCAACAACCTGCATTTAAATGCTCACAGATGCTTAGATACTGTAGCACAAAAACTATCCAGAGGGCTGCAAGTTAGCAATATTGCATTTTTCAGATTCTAAAAAAAATGATTTGGGGTAAGAGAGCATTTGCAACGTATGGATGTGAAAGCTGGACCATAAGGAAGGCTGAGCACCCAAGGATCGAGGCCTTTGAATTGTGGTGCTGGAGGAGACTCCTGCAAGTCCCTTGGACCGCAATGCGATCCAACCGGTCAGTCCTAGAGATCAACCCTGACTGCTCTTGAGAAGGCCAGATACTGAAGGTGAAGCTCAAATACTTTGGCCACCTAATGAGAAGGAAGGACTCCCTGGAGAAGACCCTGATGCTGGGAACAATAGGTGACAAAAGAAGGAGGGGGCGGCAGAGGATGAGGTGGCTGGATGGAGTCACTGGGGCAGAGGGTGTGGGCTTGGGTGGACTCTGGGGGATGGTGGAGGACAGGGAGGCCTGGAGGAATGTTGTCCATGGGGTTGTGATGGGTCGGGCACGACTTTGCAACCAAACAAGGAAACAAAACAAGTGTGCATTATTTTGATGTCCCTTCTACACTCATCTCAAACAGATAGTATCTATTCTTTGCCTGAATACCTCCAGCAAAGTTGAGTATTTTCATTTTGATTGTGATTGTGGTTTGGTCTCATCTTGTGTTGTCTCTTTTCCTTCCTTCCTTCCTTCCTTCCTTCCTTCCTTCCTTCCTTCCTTC